>NW_027618656.1:0-65567 GCF_964187855.1 Myxine glutinosa
TGAGTTGTACTTTGACCTTTGACCTCAAAAATAGTTGGGTTCCCAATTCAATTACGAACTATGTAATTGCTGTTTAATTTCAAGTTAATAGAATAAAAATTGATGATTTTCAAATGAAAATTGATTTTAGAAGTTTGACCTTGCGTTGACCTTTGACCTTTTTACCTTAAAATAGTTGCTTTTACAATTCAGTGATGCACTATGTAATTTCTGTTTAATTTTCAATTTGATAGGATAAAAATTGATGATTTTCAAATGAAAATTGATTTTAGAAGTTTGACCTTGCGTTGACCTTTGACCTTTTTACCTTAAAATAGTTGCTTTTGCAATTCAGTGATGCACTATGTAATTTCTGTTTAATTTTCAATTTGATAGGATAAAAATTGATGATTTTCAAATGAAAATTGATTTTAGAAGTTTGACCTTGCGTTGACCTTTGACCTTTTTACCTTAAAATAGTTGCTTTTGCAATTCAGTGATGCACTATGTAATTTCTGTTTAATTTTCAATTTGATAGGATAAAAATTGATGATTTTCAAATGAAAATTGATTTTAGCAGTTTGAATTTGATTTGACCTTTGACCTTAAAATAGTTGGTTTCCCAATTCAGTGAGGTACTTAAACAGCAAAACAATTGCTGTTTAATTTTCAGGTCAATTGGATGAAAAATGACAATTTTAGAAATTTGACCTCAAGATGACCTTTGACCTCAAAATCAATAGGCTTCTTCCGTATGACCAACTCTACCATCTGGGGAAGTTTCGTGAAGATCGGTTTAAAATTGTGACCTGTAGGCAATTGACAGACAGACAAACAGACAGAATAATGCACAAGACCAACCAACATACTTGAAAAATCTTCAATTTTGCAAGTAACAAACAAACAAACAGGTGAAAACTTGTGGAATTTGTGAAAAAACTTGTGAATTGTGTGGAAAAAACACTTTTTGCACTTGTGATAGTGTTGAAAAACCACTTTTCGCACTTGTGTTGGTGTTGAAAAACCACTTTCGCACTTGTGTTAGTGTTGAAAAACCACTTTTCGCACTTGTGTTGGTGCAGGAAACCACTTTTGCACTTGTATTAGTGTGGAAAAAACACTTTTCGCACTTGTGTTAGTGTTGAAAAACCACTTTTCGCACTTGCGTTAGTGTGGAAAAACCACTTTTCGCACTTGTGTTAGTGTTCAAAAACCACTTTTCGCACTTGTGTTAGTGTTGAAAAACCACTTTTTGCACTTGTGATAGTGTTGAAAAACCACTTTTCGCACTTGTGTTAGTGTTGAAAAACCACTTTTCGCACTTGTGTTAGTGTTGAAAAACCACTTTTTGCACTTGTGTTAGTGTTGAAAAATCACTTTTCGCACTTGTGTTGGTGCAGGAAACCACTTTTGCACTTGTATTAGTGTGGAAAAAACACTTTTCGCACTTGTGTTAGTGTTGAAAAACCACTTTTCGCACATGTGTTAGTGTTGAAAAACCACTTTTCGCACTTGAGTTAGTGTTGAAAAACCACTTTTCGCACTTGTGTTGGTGCAGGAAACCACTTTTGCACTTGTATTAGTGTGGAAAAAACACTTTTCGCACTTGTGTTAGTGTTGAAAAACCACTTTTCGCACTTGTGTTAGTGTTGAAAAACCACTTTTCGCACTTGTGTTGGTGCAGGAAACCACTTTTGCACTTGTATTAGTGTGGAAAAAACACTTTTTGCACTTGTGATAGTGTTGAAAAACCACTTTTCGCACTTGTGTTAGTGTTGAAAAACCACTTTTCGCACTTGTGTTAGTGTTGAAAAACCACTTTTCGCAATTGTGTTAGTGCAGGAAACCACTTCTGCAGTTGTATTAGTGTGGAAAAAACACTTTTCGCACTTGTGTTAGTGTTGAAAAACCACTTTTCGCTCTTGTGTTAGTGATGAAAAACCACTTTTCGCACTTGTGTTGGTGCAGGAAACCACTTTTGCACTTGTATTAGTGTGGAAAAAACACTTTTCGCACTTGTGTTAGTGTTGAAAAACCACTTTTCGCACTTGTGTTAGTGTTGAAAAACCACTTTTCGCACTTGTGTTAGTGTTGAAAAACCACTTTTCACAATTGTGTTAGTGCAGGAAACCACTTCTGCAGTTGTATTAGTGTGGAAAAAACACTTTTCGCACTTGTGTTAGTGTTGAAAAACCACTTTTCGCTCTTGTGTTAGTGTTGAAAAACCACTTTTCGCACTTGTGTTAGTGTTGAAAAACCACTTTTCGCACTTGTGTTGGTGCAGGAAACCACTTTTGCACTTGTATTAGTGTGGAAAAAACACTTTTCGCACTTGTGATAGTGTTGAAAAACCACTTTTCGCACTTGTGTTAGTGTTGAAAAACCACTTTTCGCACTTGTGTTAGTGTTGAAAAACCACTTTTTGCAATTGTGTTAGTGCAGGAAACCACTTCTGCAGTTGTATTAGTGTGGAAAAAACACTTTTCGCACTTGTGTTAGTGTTGAAAAACCACTTTTCGCTCTTGTGTTAGTGTTGAAAAACCACTTTTCGCACTTGTGTTAGTGTTGAAAAACCACTTTTCGCACTTGTGTTGGTGCAGGAAACCACTTTTGCACTTGCATTAGTGTGGAAAAAACACTTTTCGCACTTGTGTTAGTGTTGAAAAACCACTTTTCGGACTTGTGTTAGTGTTGAAAAACCACTTTTCGCACTTGTGTTAGTGTTGAAAAACCACTTTTCGCAATTGTGTTAGTGCAGGAAACCACTTTTGCAGTTGTATTAGTGTGGAAAAAACACTTTTCGCACTTGTGTTAGTGTTGAAAAACCACTTTTCGCTCTTGTGTTAGTGTTGAAAAAACACTTTTTGCACTTGTGTTAGTGTTGAAAACCACTTTTCGCACTTGTGTTGGTGCAGGAAACCACTTTTGCACTTGTATTAGTGTGGAAAAAACACTTTTTGCACTTGTGTTAGTGTTGAAAAACCACTTTTTGCACATGTGTTGGTGCAGGAAACCACTTTTGCACTTGTATTAGTGTGGAAAAAACACTTTTCGCACTTGTGTTATTGTTGAAAAACCACTTTTCGCACTTGTGTTAGTGTTGAAAAACCACTTTTCGCACTTGTGTTGGTGCAGGAAACCACTTTTGCACTTGTATTAGTGTGGAAAAAACACTTTTTGCACTTGTGATAGTGTTGAAAAACCCACTTTTCGCACTTGTGTTGGTGCAGGAAACCACTTTTGCACGTGTATTAGTGTGGAAAAAACACTTTTTGCACTTGTGATAGTGTTGAAAAACCACTTTTCGCACTTGTGTTAGTGTTGAAAAACCACTTTTCGCACTTGTGTTAGTGTTGAAAAACCACTTTTCGCACTTGTGTTGGTGCAGGAAACCACTTTTGCACTTGTATTAGTGTGGAAAAAACACTTTTTGCACTTGTGTTAGCGTTGAAAAACACTTTTCGCACTTGTGTTAGTTAGTGTTGAAAGACCACTTTTCGCACATGTGTTGGTGCAGGAAACCACTTTTGCACTTGTATTAGTGTGGAAAAAACACTTTTCGCACTTGTGTTAGTGTTGAAAAACCACTTTTTGCACTTGTGTTAGTGTTGAAAAACCACTTTTCGCACTTGAGTTAGTGTTGAAAAACCACTTTTCGCACTTGTGTTGGTGCAGGAAACCACTTTTGCACTCGTATTAGTGTGGAAAAAACACTTTTCGCACTTGTGTTAGTGTTGAAAAACCACTTTTCGCACTTGTGTTAGTGTTGAAAAACCACTTTTCGCACTTGTGTTGGTGCAGGAAACCACTTTTGCACTTGTATTAGTGTGGAAAAAACCACTTTTCGCTCTTGTGTTAGTGTTGAAAAACCACTTTTCGCACTTGTGTTAGTGTTGAAAAACCACTTTTCGCACTTGTGTTGGTGCAGGAAACCACTTTTGCACTTGTATTAGTGTGGAAAAAACACTTTTCGCACTTGTGTTAGTGTTGAAAAACCACTTTTCGCACTTGTGTTAGTGTAGAAAAACCACTTTTCGCACTTGTGTTAGTGTTGAAAAACCACTTTTTGCACTTGTGTTAGTGTTGAAAAATCACTTTTCGCACTTGTGTTGGTGCAGGAAACCACTTTTGCACTTGTATTAGTGTGGAAAAAACACTTTTCGCACTTGTGTTAGTGTTGAAAAACCACTTTTCGCACTTGTGTTAGTGTTGAAAAACCACTTTTCGCACTTGTGTTGGTGCAGGAAACCACTTTTGCACTTGTATTAGTGTGGAAAAAACACTTTTTGCACTTGTGATAGTGTTGAAAAACCCACTTTTCGCACTTGTGTTGGTGCAGGAAACCACTTTTGCACTTGTATTAGTGTGGAAAAAACACTTTTTGCACTTGTGATAGTGTTGAAAAACCACTTTTCGCACTTGTGTTAGTGTTGAAAAACCACTTTTCGCACTTGTGTTAGTGTTGAAAAACCACTTTTCGCACTTGCGTTGGTGCAGGAAACCACTTTTGCACTTGTATTAGTGTGGAAAAAACACTTTTTGCACTTGTGTTAGTGTTGAAAAACACTTTTCGCACTTGTGTTAGTTAGTGTTGAAAGACCACTTTTCGCACTTGTGTTGGTGCAGGAAACCACTTTTGCACTTGTATTAGTGTGGAAAAAACACTTTTCGCACTTGTGTTAGTGTTGAAAAACCACTTTTCGCACTTGTGTTAGTGTTGAAAAACCACTTTTTGCACTTGAGTTAGTGTTGAAAAACCACTTTTCGCACTTGTGTTGGTGCAGGAAACCACTTTTGCACTTGTATTAGTGTGGAAAAAACACTTTTCGCACTTGTGTTAGTGTTGAAAAACCACTTTTCGCACTTGTGTTAGTGTTGAAAAACCACTTTTCGCACTTGTGTTGGTGCAGGAAACCACTTTTGCACTTGTATTAGTGTGGAAAAAAAACTTTTTGCACTTGAGATAGTGTTGAAAAACCCACTTTTCGCACTTGTGTTGGTGCAGGAAACCACTTTTGCACTTGTATTAGTGTGGAAAAAACACTTTTTGCACTTGTGATAGTGTTGAAAAACCACTTTTCGCACTTGTGTTAGTGTTGAAAAACCACTTTTCGCACTTGTGTTAGTGTTGAAAAACCACTTTTCGCAATTGTGTTAGTGCAGGAAACCACTTCTGCAGTTGTATTAGTGTGGAAAAAACACTTTTCGCACTTGTGTTAGTGTTGAAAAACCACTTTTCGCTCTTGTGTTAGTGTTGAAAAACCACTTTTCGCACTTGTGTTGGTGCAGGAAACCACTTTTGCACTTGTATTAGTGTGGAAAAAACACTTTTCGCACTTGTGTTAGTGTTGAAAAACCACTTTTCGCACTTGTGTTAGTGTTGAAAAACCACTTTTCGCACTTGTGTTAGTGTTGAAAAACCACTTTTCGCAATTGTGTTAGTGCAGGAAACCACTTCTGCAGTTGTATTAGTGTGGAAAAAACACTTTTCGCACTTGTGTTAGTGTTGAAAAACCACTTTTCGCTCTTGTGTTAGTGTTGAAAAACCACTTTTCGCACTTGTGTTAGTGTTGAAAAACCACTTTTCGCACTTGTGTTGGTGCAGGAAACCACTTTTGCACTTGTATTAGTGTGGAAAAAACACTTTTCGCACTTGTGTTAGTGTTGAAAAACCACTTTTCGCACTTGTGTTAGTGTTGAAAAACCACTTTTCGCACTTGTGTTAGTGTTGAAAAACCACTTTTCGCAATTGTGTTAGTGCAGGAAACCACTTCTGCAGTTGTATTAGTGTGGAAAAAACACTTTTCGCACTTGTGTTAGTGTTGAAAAACCACTTTTCGCTCTTGTGTTAGTGTTGAAAAACCACTTTTCGCACTTGTGTTAGTGTTGAAAAACCACTTTTCGCACTTGTGTTGGTGCAGGAAACCACTTTTGCACTTGTATTAGTGTGGAAAAAACACTTTTCGCACTTGTGTTAGTGTTGAAAAACCACTTTTCGGACTTGTGTTAGTGTTGAAAAACCACTTTTCGCACTTGTGTTAGTGTTGAAAAACCACTTTTCGCAATTGTGTTAGTGCAGGAAACCACTTTTGCAGTTGTATTAGTGTGGAAAAAACACTTTTCGCACTTGTGTTAGTGTTGAAAAACCACTTTTCGCTCTTGTGTTAGTGTTGAAAAAACACTTTTTGCACTTGTGTTAGTGTTGAAAACCACTTTTCGCACTTGTGTTGGTGCAGGAAACCACTTTTGCACTTGTATTAGTGTGGAAAAAACACTTTTTGCACTTGTGTTAGTGTTGAAAAACCACTTTTCGCACTTGTGTTAGTGTTGAAAAACCACTTTTCGCACTTGTGTTAGTGTTGAAAAACCACTTTTCGCACATGTGTTGGTGCAGGAAACCACTTTTGCACTTGTATTAGTGTGGAAAAAACACTTTTCGCACTTGTGTTATTGTTGAAAAACCACTTTTCGCACTTGTGATAGTGATGAAAAACCACTTTTCGCACTTGTGTTAGTGTTGAAAAACCACTTTTCGCACTTGTGTTGGTGCAGGAAACCACTTTTGCACTTGTATTAGTGTGGAAAAAACACTTTTCGCACTTGTGTTAGTGTTGAAAAACCACTTTTCGCACTTGTGTTAGTGTTGAAAAACCACTTTTTGCACTTGTGTTAGTGTTGAAAAATCACTTTTCGCACTTGTGTTGGTGCAGGAAACCACTTTTGCACTTGTATTAGTGTGGAAAAAACACTTTTCGCACTTGTGTTATTGTTGAAAAACCACTTTTCGCACTTGTGTTAGTGTTGAAAAACCACTTTTCGCACTTGTGTTGGTGCAGGAAACCACTTTTGCACTTGTATTAGTGTGGAAAAAACACTTTTTGCACTTGTGATAGTGTTGAAAAACCCACTTTTCGCACTTGTGTTGGTGCAGGAAACCACTTTTGCACTTGTATTAGTGTGGAAAAAACACTTTTTGCACTTGTGATAGTGTTGAAAAACCACTTTTCGCACTTGTGTTAGTGTTGAAAAACCACTTTTCGCACTTATGTTAGTGTTGAAAAACCACTTTTCGCACTTGTGTTGGTGCAGGAAACCACTTTTGCACTTGTATTAGTGTGGAAAAAACACTTTTCGCACTTGTGTTAGTGTTGAAAAACACTTTTCGCACTTGTGTTAGTGTTGAAAAACCACTTTTCGCACTTGAGTTAGTGTTGAAAAACCACTTTTCGCACTTGTGTTGGTGCAGGAAACCACTTTTGCACTTGTATTAGTGTGGAAAAAACACTTTTCGCACTTGTGTTAGTGTTGAAAAACCACTTTTCACACTTGTGTTAGTGTTGAAAAACCACTTTTCGCACTTGTGTTGGTGCAGGAAACCACTTTTGCACTTGTATTAGTGTGGAAAAACCACTTTTCGCTCTTGTGTTAGTGTTGAAAAACCACTTTTCGCACTTGTGTTAGTGTTGAAAAACCACTTTTCGCACTTGTGTTGGTGCAGGAAACCACTTTTGCACTTGTATTAGTGTGGAAAAACCACTTTTCGCTCTTGTGTTAGTGTTGAAAAACCACTTTTCGCTCTTGTGTTAGTGTTGAAAAACCACTTTTCGCACTTGTGTTAGTGTTGAAAAACCACTTTTCGCACTTGTGTTGGTGCAGGAAACCACTTTTGCACTTGTATTAGTGTGGAAAAAACACTTTTCGCACTTGTGTTAGTGTTGAAAAACCACTTTTCACACTTGTGTTAGTGTTGAAAAACCACTTTTCGCACTTGTGTTAGTGTTGAAAAACCACTTTTCGCAATTGTGTTAGTGCAGGAAACCACTTCTGCAGTTGTATTAGTGTGGAAAAAACACTTTTCGCACTTGTGTTAGTGTTGAAAAACCACTTTTCGCTCTTGTGTTAGTGTTGAAAAACCACTTTTCGCACTTGTGTTAGTGTTGAAAAACCACTTTTCGCACTTGTGTTGGTGCAGGAAACCACTTTTGCACTTGTATTAGTGTGGAAAAAACACTTTTCGCACTTGTGTTAGTGTTGAAAAACCACTTTTCGGACTTGTGTTAGTGTTGAAAAACCACTTTTCGCACTTGTGTTAGTGTTGAAAAACCACTTTTCGCAATTGTGTTAGTGCAGGAAACCACTTTTGCAGTTGTATTAGTGTGGAAAAAACACTTTTCGCACTTGTGTTAGTGTTGAAAAACCACTTTTCGCTCTTGTGTTAGTGTTGAAAAAACACTTTTTGCACTTGTGTTAGTGTTGAAAACCACTTTTCGCACTTGTGTTGGTGCAGGAAACCACTTTTGCACTTGTATTAGTGTGGAAAAAACACTTTTTGCACTTGTGTTAGTGTTGAAAAACCACTTTTCGCACTTGTGTTAGTGTTGAAAAACCACTTTTCGCACTTGTGTTAGTGTTGAAAAACCACTTTTCGCACATGTGTTGGTGCAGGAAACCACTTTTGCACTTGTATTAGTGTGGAAAAAACACTTTTCGCACTTGTGTTATTGTTGAAAAACCACTTTTCGCACTTGTGATAGTGATGAAAAACCACTTTTCGCACTTGTGTTAGTGTTGAAAAACCACTTTTCGCACTTGTGTTGGTGCAGGAAACCACTTTTGCACTTGTATTAGTGTGGAAAAAACACTTTTCGCACTTGTGTTAGTGTTGAAAAACCACTTTTCGCACTTGTGTTAGTGTTGAAAAACCACTTTTTGCACTTGTCTTAGTGTTGAAAAATCACTTTTCGCACTTGTGTTGGTGCAGGAAACCACTTTTGCACTTGTATTAGTGTGGAAAAAACACTTTTCGCACTTGTGTTATTGTTGAAAAACCACTTTTCGCACTTGTGTTAGTGTTGAAAAACCACTTTTCGCACTTGTGTTGGTGCAGGAAACCACTTTTGCACTTGTATTAGTGTGGAAAAAACACTTTTTGCACTTGTGATAGTGTTGAAAAACCCACTTTTCGCACTTGTGTTGGTGCAGGAAACCACTTTTGCACTTGTATTAGTGTGGAAAAAACACTTTTTGCACTTGTGATAGTGTTGAAAAACCACTTTTCGCACTTGTGTTAGTGTTGAAAAACCACTTTTCGCACTTATGTTAGTGTTGAAAAACCACTTTTCGCACTTGTGTTGGTGCAGGAAACCACTTTTGCACTTGTATTAGTGTGGAAAAAACACTTTTCGCACTTGTGTTAGTGTTGAAAAACACTTTTCGCACTTGTGTTAGTGTTGAAAAACCACTTTTCGCACTTGAGTTAGTGTTGAAAAACCACTTTTCGCACTTGTGTTGGTGCAGGAAACCACTTTTGCACTTGTATTAGTGTGGAAAAAACACTTTTCGCACTTGTGTTAGTGTTGAAAAACCACTTTTCACACTTGTGTTAGTGTTGAAAAACCACTTTTCGCACTTGTGTTGGTGCAGGAAACCACTTTTGCACTTGTATTAGTGTGGAAAAACCACTTTTCGCTCTTGTGTTAGTGTTGAAAAACCACTTTTCGCACTTGTGTTAGTGTTGAAAAACCACTTTTCGCACTTGTGTTGGTGCAGGAAACCACTTTTGCACTTGTATTAGTGTGGAAAAAACACTTTTCGCACTTGTGTTAGTGTTGAAAAACCACTTTTCGCACTTGTGTTAGTGTTGAAAAACCACTTTTCGCACTTGTGTTAGTGTTGAAAAACCACTTTTCGCAATTGTGTTAGTGCAGGAAACCACTTTTGCAGTTGTATTAGTGTGGAAAAAACACTTTTCGTACTTGTGTTAGTGTTGAAAAACCACTTTTCGCACTTGTGTTAGTCTTGAAAAACCACTTTTCGCTCTTGTGTTAGTGTTGAAAAAACACTTTTTGCACTTGTGTTAGTATTGAAAAACCACTTTTCGCACTTGTGTTGGTGCAGGAAACCACTTTTGCACTTGTATTAGTGTGGAAAAAACACTTTTTGCACTTGTGTTAGTGTTGAAAAACCACTTTTCGCACTTGTGTTAGTGTTGAAAAACACTTTTCGCACTTGTGTTAGTGTTGAAAAACCACTTTTCGCACTTGTGTTGGTGCAGGAAACCACTTTTGCACTTGTATTAGTGTCGAAAAAACACTTTTCGCACTTGTGTTAGTGTTGAAAAACCACTTTTTGCACTTGTGTTGGTGCAGGAAACCACTTTTGCACTTGTATTAGTGTGGAAAAAACACTTTTCGCACTTGTGTTAGTGTTGAAAAACCACTTTTCGCACTTGTGTTAGTGTTGAAAAACCACTTTTCGCACTTGTGTTAGTGTTGAAAAACCACTTTTCGCACTTGTGTTGGTGCAGGAAACCACTTTTGCACTTGTATTAGTGTGGAAAAAACACTTTTCGCACTTGTGTTAGTGTTGAAAAACCACTTTTCGCACTTGCGTTAGTGTGGAAAAACCACTTTTCGCACTTGTGTTAGTGTTCAAAAACCACTTTTCGCACTTGTGTTAGTGTTGAAAAACCACTTTTTGCACTTGTGATAGTGTTGAAAAACCACTTTTCGCACTTGTGTTAGTGATGAAAAACCACTTTTCGCACTTGTGTTAGTGTTGAAAAACCACTTTTCGCACTTGTGTTAGTGTTGAAAAAACACTTTTCGCACTTGTGTTGGTGCAGGAAACCACTTTTGCCTTTGTATTAGTGGGAAAAAAACACTTTTTGCACTTGTGATAGTGTTGAAAAACCACTTTTCGCACTTGTGTTAGTGTTGAAAAACCACTTTTCGCACTTGTGTTAGTGTTGAAAAACCACTTTTTGCAATTGTGTTAGTGCAGGAAACCACTTTTGCAGTTGTATTAGTGTGGAAAAAACACTTTTCGCACTTGTGTTAGTGTTGAAAAACCACTTTTCGCACTTGTGTTAGTGTTGAAAAACCCACTTTTCGCACTTGTGTTGGTGCAGGAAACCACTTTTGCACTTGTATTAGTGTGGAAAAACCACTTTTTGCACTTGTGATAGTGTTGAAAAACCACTTTTCGCACTTGTGTTAGTGTTGAAAAACCACTTTTCGCACTTGTGTTAGTGTTGAAAAACCACTTTTCGCACTTGTGTTGGTGCAGGAAACCACTTTTGCACTTGTATTAGTGTGGAAAAAACACTTTTTGCACTTGTGTTAGTGTTGAAAAACACTTTTCGCACTTGTGTGAGTGTTGAAAAACCACTTTTCACACTTGTGTTGGTGCAGGAAACCACTTTTGCACTTGTATTAGTGTGGAAAAAACACTTTTCGCACTTGTGTTAGTGTTGAAAAACCATTTTTCGCACTTGTGTTAGTGTTGAAAAAACACTTTTCGCACTTGAGTTAGTGTTGAAAAACCACTTTTCGCACTTGTGTTGGTGCAGGAAACCACTTTTGCACTTGTATTAGTGTGGAAAAAACACTTTTCGCACTTGTGTTAGTGTTGAAAAACCACTTTTCGCACTTGTGTTAGTGTTGAAAAACCACTTTTCGCACTTGTGTTGGTGCAGGAAACCATTTTTGCACTTGTATTAGTGTGGAAAAAACACTTTTTGCACTTGTGATAGTGTTGAAAAACCACTTTTCGCACTTGTGTTAGTGTTGAAAAACCACTTTTCGCACTTGTGTTAGTGTTGAAAAACCACTTTTCGCACTTGTGTTGGTGCAGGAAACCACTTTTGCACTTGTATTAGTGTGGAAAAAACACTTTTTGCACTTGTGATAGTGTTGAAAAACCACTTTTCGCACTTGTGTTAGTGTTGAAAAACTACTTTTCGCACTTGTGTTGGTGCAGGAAACCACTTTTGCACTTGTATTAGTGTGGAAAAAACACTTTTTGCACTTTTGATAGTGTTGAAAAACCACTTTTCGCACTTATGTTAGTGTTGAAAAACCACTTTTCGCACTTGTGTTGGTGCAGGAAACCACTTTTGCACTTGTATTAGTGTGGAAAAAACACTTTTCGCACTTGCGTTAGTGTTGAAAAACCACTTTTCGCACTTGTGTTAGTGTTGAAAAACCACTTTTCGCACTTGTGTTAGTGTTGAAAAACCACTTTTCGCACTTGTGTTGGTGCAGGAAACCACTTTTGCACTTGTATTAGTGTGGAAAAAACACTTTTCGCACTTGTGTTAGTGTTGAAAAACCACTTTTCGCACTTGTGTTAGTGTTGAAAAACCACTTTTCGCACTTGTGTTAGTGTTGAAAAACCACTTTTTGCACTTGTGTTGGTACAGGAAACCACTTTTGCACTTGTATTAGTGTGGAAAAAACACTTTTTGCACTTGTGAAAGTGTTGAAAAACCACTTTTCGCACTTGTGTTAGTGTTGAAAAACCACTTTTCGCACTTGTGTTGGTGCAGGAAACCACTTTTGCACTTGTATAAGTGTGGAAAAAACACTTTTTGCACTTGTGATTGTGTTGAAAAACCTCTTTTCGCACTTGTGTTAGTGTTGAAAAACCACTTTTCGCATTTGTGTTGGTGTTGAAAAACCACTTTTCGCACTTGTGTTGGTGCAGGAAACCACTTTTGCACTTGTATTAGTGTGGAAAAAACACTTTTCGCACTTGTGTTAGTGTTGAAAAACCACTTTTCGCTCTTGTGTTAGTGTTGAAAAACCACTTTTCACACTTGTGTTAGTGTTGAAAAACCACTTTTCGCACTTGTGTTGGTGCAGGAAACCACTTTTGCACTTGTATTAGTGTGGAAAAAACACTTTTCGCACTTGTGTTAGTGTTGAAAAACCACTTTTCGCACTTGTGTTAGTGTTGAAAAACCACTTTTCGCACTTGTGTTAGTGTTGAAAAACCACTTTTCGCACTTGTGTTGGTGCAGGAAACCACTTTTGCACTTGTATTAGTGTGGAAAAAACACTTTTTGCACTTGTGAAAGTGTTGAAAAACCACTTTTCGCACTTGTGTTAGTGTTGAAAAACCACTTTTCGCACTTGTGTTGGTGCAGGAAACCACTTTTGCACTTGTATAAGTGTGGAAAAAACACTTTTTGCACTTGTGATTGTGTTGAAAAACCTCTTTTCGCACTTGTGTTAGTGTTGAAAAACCACTTTTCGCATTTGTGTTGGTGTTGAAAAACCACTTTCGCACTTGTGTTGGTGCAGGAAACCACTTTTGCACTTGTACTAGTGTGGAAAAAACACTTTTCGCACTTGTGTTAGTGTTGAAAAACCACTTTTCGCTCTTGTGTTAGTGTTGAAAAACCACTTTTCACACTTGTGTTAGTGTTGAAAAACCACTTTTCGCACTTGTGTTGGTGCAGGAAACCACTTTTGCACTTGTATTAGTGTGGAAAAAACACTTTTCGCACTTGTGTTAGTGTTGAAAAACCACTTTTCGCACTTGTGTTAGTGTTGAAAAACCACTTTTCGCACTTGTGTTAGTGTTGAAAAACCACTTTTTGCACTTGTGTTGGTGCAGGAAACCACTTTTGCACTTGTATTAGTGTGGAAAAAACACTTTTCGCACTTGTGTTAGTGTTGAAAAACCACTTTTTGCTCTTGTGATAGTGTTGAAAAACCACTTTTCGCACTTGTGTTAGTGTTGAAAAACCACTTTTCGCACTTGTGTTAGTGTTGAAAAACCACTTTTCGCACTTGTGTTAGTGTTGAAAAACCACTTTTCGCACTTGTGTTGGTGCAGGAAACCACTTTTGCACTTGTATTAGTGGGAAAAAAACACTTTTTGCACTTGTGATAGTGTTGAAAATCCACTTTTCGCACTTGTGTTAGTGTTGAAAAACCACTTTTCGCACTTGTGTTAGTGTTGAAAAACCACTTTTCGCAATTGTGTTAGTGCAGGAAACCACTTCTGCAGTTGTATTAGTGTGGAAAAAACACTTTTCGCACTTGTGTTAGTGTTGAAAAACCACTTTTCGCTCTTGTGTTAGTGTTGAAAAACAACTTTTCGCACTTGTGTTAGTGTTGAAAAACCACTTTTCGCACTTGTGTTGGTGCAGGAAACCACTTTTGCACTTGTATTAGTGTGGAAAAAACACTTTTCGCACTTGTGTTAGTGTTGAAAAACCACTTTTCGCACTTGTGTTAGTGTTGAAAAACCACTTTTCGCACTTGTGTTAGTGTTGAAAAACCACTTTTCGCAATTGTGTTAGTGCAGGAAACCACTTTTGCAGTTGTATTAGTGTGGAAAAAACACTTTTCGCACTTGTGTTAGTGTTGAAAAACCACTTTTCGCTCTTGTGTTAGTGTTGAAAAAACACTTTTTGCACTTGTGTTAGTGTTGAAAAACCACTTTTCGCACTTGTGTTGGTGCAGGAAACCACTTTTGCACTTGTATTAGTGTGGAAAAAACACTTTTTGCACTTGTGTTAGTGTTGAAAAACCACTTTTCGCACTGTGTTAGTGTTGAAAAACCACTTTTCGCACTTGTGTTGGTGCAGGAAACCACTTTTGCACTTGTATTAGTGTGGAAAAAAAACTTTTTGCACTTGAGATAGTGTTGAAAAACCCACTTTTCGCACTTGTGTTGGTGCAGGAAACCACTTTTGCACTTGTATTAGTGTGGAAAAAACACTTTTTGCACTTGTGATAGTGTTGAAAAACCACTTTTCGCACTTGTGTTAGTGTTGAAAAACCACTTTTCGCACTTGTGTTAGTGTTGAAAAACCACTTTTCGCAATTGTGTTAGTGCAGGAAACCACTTCTGCAGTTGTATTAGTGTGGAAAAAACACTTTTCGCACTTGTGTTAGTGTTGAAAAACCACTTTTCGCTCTTGTGTTAGTGTTGAAAAACCACTTTTCGCACTTGTGTTGGTGCAGGAAACCACTTTTGCACTTGTATTAGTGTGGAAAAAACACTTTTCGCACTTGTGTTAGTGTTGAAAAACCACTTTTCGCACTTGTGTTAGTGTTGAAAAACCACTTTTCGCACTTGTGTTAGTGTTGAAAAACCACTTTTCGCAATTGTGTTAGTGCAGGAAACCACTTCTGCAGTTGTATTAGTGTGGAAAAAACACTTTTCGCACTTGTGTTAGTGTTGAAAAACCACTTTTCGCTCTTGTGTTAGTGTTGAAAAACCACTTTTCGCACTTGTGTTAGTGTTGAAAAACCACTTTTCGCACTTGTGTTGGTGCAGGAAACCACTTTTGCACTTGTATTAGTGTGGAAAAAACACTTTTCGCACTTGTGTTAGTGTTGAAAAACCACTTTTCGCACTTGTGTTAGTGTTGAAAAACCACTTTTCGCACTTGTGTTAGTGTTGAAAAACCACTTTTCGCAATTGTGTTAGTGCAGGAAACCACTTCTGCAGTTGTATTAGTGTGGAAAAAACACTTTTCGCACTTGTGTTAGTGTTGAAAAACCACTTTTCGCTCTTGTGTTAGTGTTGAAAAACCACTTTTCGCACTTGTGTTAGTGTTGAAAAAGCACTTTTCGCACTTGTGTTGGTGCAGGAAACCACTTTTGCACTTGTATTAGTGTGGAAAAAACACATTTCGCACTTGTGTTAGTGTTGAAAAACCACTTTTCGGACTTGTGTTAGTGTTGAAAAACCACTTTTCGCACTTGTGTTAGTGTTGAAAAACCACTTTTCGCAATTGTGTTAGTGCAGGAAACCACTTTTGCAGTTGTATTAGTGTGGAAAAAACACTTTTCGCACTTGTGTTAGTGTTGAAAAACCACTTTTCGCTCTTGTGTTAGTGTTGAAAAAACACTTTTTGCACTTGTGTTAGTGTTGAAAACCACTTTTCGCACTTGTGTTGGTGCAGGAAACCACTTTTGCACTTGTATTAGTGTGGAAAAAACACTTTTTGCACTTGTGTTAGTGTTGAAAAACCACTTTTCGCACTTGTGTTAGTGTTGAAAAACCACTTTTCGCACTTGTGTTAGTGTTGAAAAACCACTTTTCGCACATGTGTTGGTGCAGGAAACCACTTTTGCACTTGTATTAGTGTGGAAAAAACACTTTTCGCACTTGTGTTATTGTTGAAAAACCACTTTTCGCACTGTGATAGTGATGAAAAACCACTTTTCGCACTTGCGTTAGTGTTGAAAAACCACTTTTCGCACTTGTGTTGGTGCAGGAAACCACTTTTGCACTTGTATTAGTGTTGAAAAACCACTTTTCGCACTTGTGTTAGTGTTGAAAAACCACTTTTTGCACTTGTGTTAGTGTTGAAAAATCACTTTTCGCACTTGTGTTGGTGCAGGAAACCACTTTTGCACTTGTATTAGTGTGGAAAAAACACTTTTCGCACTTGTGTTATTGTTGAAAAACCACTTTTCGCACTTGTGTTAGTGTTGAAAAACCACTTTTCGCACTTGTGTTGGTGCAGGAAACCACTTTTGCACTTGTATTAGTGTGGAAAAAACACTTTTTGCACTTGTGATAGTGTTGAAAAACCCACTTTTCGCACTTGTGTTGGTGCAGGAAACCACTTTTGCACTTGTATTAGTGTGGAAAAAACACTTTTTGCACTTGTGATAGTGTTGAAAAACCACTTTTCGCACTTGTGTTAGTGTTGAAAAACCACTTTTCGCACTTATGTTAGTGTTGAAAAACCACTTTTCGCACTTGTGTTGGTGCAGGAAACCACTTTTGCACTTGTATTAGTGTGGAAAAAACACTTTTCGCACTTGTGTTAGTGTTGAAAAACACTTTTCGCACTTGTGTTAGTGTTGAAAAACCACTTTTCGCACTTGAGTTAGTGTTGAAAAACCACTTTTCGCACTTGTGTTGGTGCAGGAAACCACTTTTGCACTTGTATTAGTGTGGAAAAAACACTTTTCGCACTTGTGTTAGTGTTGAAAAACCACTTTTCACACTTGTGTTAGTGTTGAAAAACCACTTTTCGCACTTGTGTTGGTGCAGGAAACCACTTTTGCACTTGTATTAGTGTGGAAAAACCACTTTTCGCTCTTGTGTTAGTGTTGAAAAACCACTTTTCGCACTTGTGTTAGTGTTGAAAAACCACTTTTCGCACTTGTGTTGGTGCAGGAAACCACTTTTGCACTTGTATTAGTGTGGAAAAACCACTTTTTGCTCTTGTGTTAGTGTTGAAAAACCACTTTTCGCACTTGTGTTAGTGTTGAAAAACCACTTTTCGCACTTGTGTTGGTGCAGGAAACCACTTTTGCACTTGTATTAGTGTGGAAAAAACACTTTTCGCACTTGTGTTAGTGTTGAAAAACCACTTTTCGCACTTGTGTTAGTGTTGAAAAACCACTTTTCGCACTTGTGTTAGTGTTGAAAAACCACTTTTCGCAATTGTGTTAGTGCAGGAAACCACTTCTGCAGTTGTATTAGTGTGGAAAAAACACTTTTCGCACTTGTGTTAGTGTTGAAAAACCACTTTTCGCTCTTGTGTTAGTGTTGAAAAACCACTTTTCGCACTTGTGTTAGTGTTGAAAAACCACTTTTCGCACTTGTGTTGGTGCAGGAAACCACTTTTGCACTTGTATTAGTGTGGAAAAAACACTTTTCGCACTTGTGTTAGTGTTGAAAAACCACTTTTCGGACTTGTGTTAGTGTTGAAAAACCACTTTTCGCACTTGTGTTAGTGTTGAAAAACCACTTTTCGCAATTGTGTTAGTGCAGGAAACCACTTTTGCAGTTGTATTAGTGTGGAAAAAACACTTTTCGCACTTGTGTTAGTGTTGAAAAACCACTTTTCGCTCTTGTGTTAGTGTTGAAAAAACACTTTTTGCACTTGTGTTAGTGTTGAAAACCACTTTTCGCACTTGTGTTGGTGCAGGAAACCACTTTTGCACTTGTATTAGTGTGGAAAAAACACTTTTTGCACTTGTGTTAGTGTTGAAAAACCACTTTTCGCACTTGTGTTAGTGTTGAAAAACCACTTTTCGCACTTGTGTTAGTGTTGAAAAACCACTTTTCGCACATGTGTTGGTGCAGGAAACCACTTTTGCACTTGTATTAGTGTGGAAAAAAACACTTTTCGCACTTGTGTTATTGTTGAAAAACCACTTTTCGCACTTGTGATAGTGATGAAAAACCACTTTTCGCACTTGTGTTAGTGTTGAAAAACCACTTTTCGCACTTGTGTTGGTGCAGGAAACCACTTTTGCACTTGTATTAGTGTGGAAAAAACACTTTTCGCACTTGTGTTAGTGTTGAAAAACCACTTTTCGCACTTGTGTTAGTGTTGAAAAACCACTTTTTGCACTTGTGTTAGTGTTGAAAAATCACTTTTCGCACTTGTGTTGGTGCAGGAAACCACTTTTGCACTTGTATTAGTGTGGAAAAAACACTTTTCGCACTTGTGTTATTGTTGAAAAACCACTTTTCGCACTTGTGTTAGTGTTGAAAAACCACTTTTCGCACTTGTGTTGGTGCAGGAAACCACTTTTGCACTTGTATTAGTGTGGAAAAAACACTTTTTGCACTTGTGATAGTGTTGAAAAACCCACTTTCGCACTTGTGTTGGTGCAGGAAACCACTTTTGCACTTGTATTAGTGTGGAAAAAACACTTTTTGCACTTGTGATAGTGTTGAAAAACCACTTTTCGCACTTGTGTTAGTGTTGAAAACCACTTTTCGCACTTATGTTAGTGTTGAAAAACCACTTTTCGCACTTGTGTTGGTGCAGGAAAACCACTTTTGCACTTGTATTAGTGTGGAAAAAACACTTTTCGCACTTGTGTTAGTGTTGAAAAACACTTTTCGCACTTGTGTTAGTGTTGAAAAACCACTTTTCGCACTTGAGTTAGTGTTGAAAAACCACTTTTCGCACTTGTGTTGGTGCAGGAAACCACTTTTGCACTTGTATTAGTGTGGAAAAAACACTTTTCGCACTTGTGTTAGTGTTGAAAAACCACTTTTCACACTTGTGTTAGTGTTGAAAAACCACTTTTCGCACTTGTGTTGGTGCAGGAAACCACTTTTGCACTTGTATTAGTGTGGAAAAACCACTTTTCGCTCTTGTGTTAGTGTTGAAAAACCACTTTTCGCACTTGTGTTTGTGTTGAAAAACCACTTTTCGCACTTGTGTTGGTGCAGGAAACCACTTTTGCACTTGTATTAGTGTGGAAAAAACACTTTTCGCACTTGTGTTAGTGTTGAAAAAACCACTTTTCGCACTTGTGTTAGTGTTGAAAAACCACTTTTCGCACTTGTGTTAGTGTTGAAAAACCACTTTTCGCAATTGTGTTAGTGCAGGAAACCACTTTTGCAGTTGTATTAGTGTGGAAAAAACACTTTTCGTACTTGTGTTAGTGTTGAAAAACCACTTTTCGCACTTGTGTTAGTCTTGAAAAACCACTTTTCGCTCTTGTGTTAGTGTTGAAAAAACACTTTTTGCACTTGTGTTAGTATTGAAAAACCACTTTTCGCACTTGTGTTGGTGCAGGAAACCACTTTTGCACTTGTATTAGTGTGGAAAAAACACTTTTTGCACTTGTGTTAGTGTTGAAAAACCACTTTTCGCACTTGTGTTAGTGTTGAAAAACACTTTTCGCACTTGTGTTAGTGTTGAAAAACCACTTTTCGCACTTGTGTTGGTGCAGGAAACCACTTTTGCACTTGTATTAGTGTCGAAAAAACACTTTTCGCACTTGTGTTAGTGTTGAAAAACCACTTTTTGCACTTGTGTTGGTGCAGGAAACCACTTTTGCACTTGTATTAGTGTGGAAAAAACACTTTTCGCACTTGTGTTAGTGTTGAAAAACCACTTTTCGCACTTGTGTTAGTGTTGAAAAACCACTTTTCGCACTTGTGTTAGTGTTGAAAAACCACTTTTCGCACTTGTGTTGGTGCAGGAAACCACTTTTGCACTTGTATTAGTGTGGAAAAAACACTTTTCGCACTTGTGTTAGTGTTGAAAAACCACTTTTCGCACTTGCGTTAGTGTGGAAAAACCACTTTTCGCACTTGTGTTAGTGTTCAAAAACCACTTTTCGCACTTGTGTTAGTGTTGAAAAACCACTTTTTGCACTTGTGATAGTGTTGAAAAACCACTTTTCGCACTTGTGTTAGTGATGAAAAACCACTTTTCGCACTTGTGTTAGTGTTGAAAAACCACTTTTCGCACTTGTGTTAGTGTTGAAAAAACACTTTTCGCACTTGTGTTGGTGCAGGAAACCACTTTTGCCTTTGTATTAGTGGGAAAAAAACACTTTTTGCACTTGTGATAGTGTTGAAAAACCACTTTTCGCACTTGTGTTAGTGTTGAAAAACCACTTTTCGCACTTGTGTTAGTGTTGAAAAACCACTTTTTGCAATTGTGTTAGTGCAGGAAACCACTTTTGCAGTTGTATTAGTGTGGAAAAAACACTTTTCGCACTTGTGTTAGTGTTGAAAAACCACTTTTCGCACTTGTGTTAGTGTTGAAAAACCCACTTTTCGCACTTGTGTTGGTGCAGGAAACCACTTTTGCACTTGTATTAGTGTGGAAAAACCACTTTTTGCACTTGTGATAGTGTTGAAAAACCACTTTTCGCACTTGTGTTAGTGTTGAAAAACCACTTTTCGCACTTGTGTTAGTGTTGAAAAACCACTTTTCGCACTTGTGTTGGTGCAGGAAACCACTTTTGCACTTGTATTAGTGTGGAAAAAACACTTTTTGCACTTGTGTTAGTGTTGAAAAACACTTTTCGCACTTGTGTGAGTGTTGAAAAAACCACTTTTCACACTTGTGTTGGTGCAGGAAACCACTTTTGCACTTGTATTAGTGTGGAAAAAACACTTTTCGCACTTGTGTTAGTGTTGAAAAACCATTTTTCGCACTTGTGTTAGTGTTGAAAAAACACTTTTCGCACTTGAGTTAGTGTTGAAAAACCACTTTTCGCACTTGTGTTGGTGCAGGAAACCACTTTTGCACTTGTATTAGTGTGGAAAAAACACTTTTCGCACTTGTGTTAGTGTTGAAAAACCACTTTTAGCACTTGTGTTAGTGTTGAAAAACCACTTTTCGCACTTGTGTTGGTGCAGGAAACCATTTTTGCACTTGTATTAGTGTGGAAAAAACACTTTTTGCACTTGTGATAGTGTTGAAAAACCACTTTTCGCACTTGTGTTAGTGTTGAAAAACCACTTTTCGCACTTGTGTTAGTGTTGAAAAACCACTTTTCGCACTTGTGTTGGTGCAGGAAACCACTTTTGCACTTGTATTAGTGTGGAAAAAACACTTTTTGCACTTGTGATAGGGTTGAAAAACCACTTTTCGCACTTGTGTTAGTGTTGAAAAACTACTTTTCGCACTTGTGTTGGTGCAGGAAACCACTTTTGCACTTGTATTAGTGTGGAAAAAACACTTTTTGCACTTTTGATAGTGTTGAAAAACCACTTTTCGCACTTATGTTAGTGTTGAAAAACCACTTTTCGCACTTGTGTTGGTGCAGGAAACCACTTTTGCACTTGTATTAGTGTGGAAAAAACACTTTTCGCACTTGCGTTAGTGTTGAAAAACCACTTTTCGCACTTGTGTTAGTGTTGAAAAACCACTTTTCGCACTTGTGTTAGTGTTGAAAAACCACTTTTCGCACTTGTGTTGGTGCAGGAAACCACTTTTGCACTTGTATTAGTGTGGAAAAAACACTTTTCGCACTTGTGTTAGTGTTGAAAAACCACTTTTCGCACTTGTGTTGGTGCAGGAAACCACTTTTGCACTTGTATTAGTGTGGAAAAAACACTTTTCGCACTTGTGTTAGTGTTGAAAAACCACTTTTCGCACTTGTGTTAGTGTTGAAAAACCACTTTTCGCACTTGTGTTAGTGTTGAAAAACCACTTTTCGCACTTGTGTTGGTACAGGAAACCACTTTTGCACTTGTATTAGTGTGGAAAAAACACTTTTTGCACTTGTGAAAGTGTTGAAAAACCACTTTTCGCACTTGTGTTAGTGTTGAAAAACCACTTTTCGCACTTGTGTTGGTGCAGGAAACCACTTTTGCACTTGTATAAGTGTGGAAAAAACACTTTTTGCACTTGTGATTGTGTTGAAAAACCTCTTTTCGCACTTGTGTTAGTGTTGAAAAACCACTTTTCGCATTTGTG
Organism: Myxine glutinosa; assembly: GCF_964187855.1. Lineage (NCBI taxonomy): Eukaryota > Metazoa > Chordata > Myxini > Myxiniformes > Myxinidae > Myxine > Myxine glutinosa. Next base: position 21,926 of record NW_027618656.1, read on the forward strand.
TTGGTGTTGAAAAACCACTTTTCGCACTTGTGTTGGTGCAGGAAACCACTTTTGCACTTGTATTAGTGTGGAAAAAACACTTTTCGCACTTGTGTTAGTGTTGAAAAACCACTTTTCGCTCTTGTGTTAGTGTTGAAAAACCACTTTTCACACTTGTGTTAGTGTTGAAAAACCACTTTTCGCACTTGTGTTGGTGCAGGAAACCACTTTTGCACTTGTATTAGTGTGGAAAAAACACTTTTCGCACTTGTGTTAGTGTTGAAAAACCACTTTTCGCACTTGTGTTAGTGTTGAAAAACCACTTTTCGCACTTGTGTTAGTGTTGAAAAACCACTTTTCGCACTTGTGTTGGTGCAGGAAACCACTTTTGCACTTGTATTAGTGTGGAAAAAACACTTTTTGCACTTGTGAAAGTGTTGAAAAACCACTTTTCGCACTTGTGTTAGTGTTGAAAAACCACTTTTCGCACTTGTGTTGGTGCAGGAAACCACTTTTGCACTTGTATAAGTGTGGAAAAAACACTTTTTGCACTTGTGATTGTGTTGAAAAACCTCTTTTCGCACTTGTGTTAGTGTTGAAAAACCACTTTTCGCATTTGTGTTGGTGTTGAAAAACCACTTTCGCACTTGTGTTGGTGCAGGAAACCACTTTTGCACTTGTACTAGTGTGGAAAAAACACTTTTCGCACTTGTGTTAGTGTTGAAAAACCACTTTTCGCTCTTGTGTTAGTGTTGAAAAACCACTTTTCACACTTGTGTTAGTGTTGAAAAACCACTTTTCGCACTTGTGTTGGTGCAGGAAACCACTTTTGCACTTGTATTAGTGTGGAAAAAACACTTTTCGCACTTGTGTTAGTGTTGAAAAACCACTTTTCGCACTTGTGTTAGTGTTGAAAAACCACTTTTCGCACTTGTGTTAGTGTTGAAAAACCACTTTTTGCACTTGTGTTGGTGCAGGAAACCACTTTTGCACTTGTATTAGTGTGGAAAAAACACTTTTCGCACTTGTGTTAGTGTTGAAAAACCACTTTTTGCTCTTGTGATAGTGTTGAAAAACCACTTTTCGCACTTGTGTTAGTGTTGAAAAACCACTTTTCGCACTTGTGTTAGTGTTGAAAAACCACTTTTCGCACTTGTGTTAGTGTTGAAAAACCACTTTTCGCACTTGTGTTGGTGCAGGAAACCACTTTTGCACTTGTATTAGTGGGAAAAAAACACTTTTTGCACTTGTGATAGTGTTGAAAATCCACTTTTCGCACTTGTGTTAGTGTTGAAAAACCACTTTTCGCACTTGTGTTAGTGTTGAAAAACCACTTTTCGCAATTGTGTTAGTGCAGGAAACCACTTCTGCAGTTGTATTAGTGTGGAAAAAACACTTTTCGCACTTGTGTTAGTGTTGAAAAACCACTTTTCGCTCTTGTGTTAGTGTTGAAAAACAACTTTTCGCACTTGTGTTAGTGTTGAAAAACCACTTTTCGCACTTGTGTTGGTGCAGGAAACCACTTTTGCACTTGTATTAGTGTGGAAAAAACACTTTTCGCACTTGTGTTAGTGTTGAAAAACCACTTTTCGCACTTGTGTTAGTGTTGAAAAACCACTTTTCGCACTTGTGTTAGTGTTGAAAAACCACTTTTCGCAATTGTGTTAGTGCAGGAAACCACTTTTGCAGTTGTATTAGTGTGGAAAAAACACTTTTCGCACTTGTGTTAGTGTTGAAAAACCACTTTTCGCTCTTGTGTTAGTGTTGAAAAAACACTTTTTGCACTTGTGTTAGTGTTGAAAAACCACTTTTCGCACTTGTGTTGGTGCAGGAAACCACTTTTGCACTTGTATTAGTGTGGAAAATACACTTTTTGCACTTGTGTTAGTGTTGAAAAACCACTTTTCGCACTTGTGTTAGTGTTGAAAAACCACTTTTCACACTTGTGTTAGTGTTGAAAAACCACTTTTCGCACTTGTGTTGGTGCAGGAAAGCACTTTTGCACTTGTATTAGTGTGGAAAAAACACTTTTTGCACTTGTGATAGTGTTGAAAAACCACTTTTCGCACTTGTGTTAGTGTTGAAAAACCACTTTTCGCACTTGTGTTGGTGCAGGAAACCACTTTTGCACTTGTATTAGTGTGGAAAAAACACTTTTTGCACTTTTGATAGTGTTGAAAAACCACTTTTCGCACTTATGTTAGTGTTGAAAAACCACTTTTCGCACTTGTGTTGGTGCAGGAAACCACTTTTGCACTTGTATTAGTGTGGAAAAAACACTTTTCGCACTTGCGTTAGTGTTGAAAAACCACTTTTCGCACTTGTGTTAGTGTTGAAAAACCACTTTTCGCACTTGTGTTAGTGTTGAAAAACCACTTTTCGCACTTGTGTTGGTGCAGGAAACCACTTTTGCACTTGTATTAGTGTGGAAAAACCACTTTTCGCACTTGTGTTAGTGTTGAAAAACCACTTTTCGCACTTGTGTTGGTGCAGGAAACCACTTTTGCACTTGTATTAGTGTGGAAAAAACACTTTTCGCACTTGTGTTAGTGTTAAAAACCACTTTTCGCACTTGTGTTAGTGTTGAAAAACCACTTTTCGCACTTGTGTTAGTGTTGAAAAACCACTTTTCGCACTTGTGTTGGTACAGGAAACCACTTTTGCACTTGTATTAGTGTGGAAAAAACACTTTTTGCACTTGTGAAAGTGTTGAAAAACCACTTTTCGCACTTGTGTTAGTGTTGAAAAACCACTTTTCGCACTTGTGTTGGTGCAGGAAACCACTTTTGCACTTGTATAAGTGTGGAAAAAAACACTTTTTGCACTTGTGATTGTGTTGAAAAACCTCTTTTCGCACTTGTGTTAGTGTTGAAAAACCACTTTTCGCATTTGTGTTGGTGTTGAAAAACCACTTTTCGCACTTGTGTTGGTGCAGGAAACCACTTTTGCACTTGTATTAGTGTGGAAAAAACACTTTTCGCACTTGTGTTAGTGTTGAAAAACCACTTTTCGCTCTTGTGTTAGTGTTGAAAAACCACTTTTCACACTTGTGTTAGTGTTGAAAAACCACTTTTCGCACTTGTGTTGGTGCAGGAAACCACTTTTGCACTTGTATTAGTGTGGAAAAAACACTTTTCGCACTTGTGTTAGTGTTGAAAAACCACTTTTCGCACTTGTGTTGGTGCAGGAAACCACTTTTGCACTTGTATTAGTGTGGAAAAAACACTTTTCGCACTTGTGTTAGTGTTGAAAAACCACTTTTCGCACTTGTGTTAGTGTTGAAAAACCACTTTTCGCACTTGTGTTGGTGCAGGAAACCACTTTTGCACTTGTATTAGTGTGGAAAAAACACTTTTTGCACTTGTGAAAGTGTTGAAAAACCACTTTTCGCACTTGTGTTAGTGTTGAAAAACCACTTTTCGCACTTGTGTTGGTGCAGGAAACCACTTTTGCACTTGTATAAGTGTGGAAAAAACACTTTTTGCACTTGTGATTGTGTTGAAAAACCTCTTTTCGCACTTGTGTTAGTGTTGAAAAACCACTTTTCGCATTTGTGTTGGTGTTGAAAAACCACTTTTCGCACTTGTGTTGGTGCAGGAAACCACTTTTGCACTTGTATTAGTGTGGAAAAAACACTTTTCGCACTTGTGTTAGTGTTGAAAAACCACTTTTCGCTCTTGTGTTAGTGTTGAAAAACCACTTTTCACACTTGTGTTAGTGTTGAAAAACCACTTTTCGCACTTGTGTTGGTGCAGGAAACCACTTTTGCACTTGTATTAGTGTGGAAAAAACACTTTTCGCACTTGTGTTAGTGTTGAAAAACCACTTTTCGCACTTGTGTTAGTGTTGAAAAACCACTTTTCGCACTTGTGTTAGTGTTGAAAAACCACTTTTTGCACTTGTGTTGGTGCAGGAAACCACTTTTGCACTTGTATTAGTGTGGAAAAAACACTTTTCGCACTTGTGTTAGTGTTGAAAAACCACTTTTTGCTCTTGTGATAGTGTTGAAAAACCACTTTTCGCACTTGTGTTAGTGTTGAAAAACCACTTTTCGCACTTGTGTTAGTGTTGAAAAACCACTTTTCGCACTTGTGTTAGTGTTGAAAAACCACTTTTCGCACTTGTGTTGGTGCAGGAAACCACTTTTGCACTTGTATTAGTGGGAAAAAAACACTTTTTGCACTTGTGATAGTGTTGAAAATCCACTTTTCGCACTTGTGTTAGTGTTGAAAAACCACTTTTCGCACTTGTGTTAGTGTTGAAAAACCACTTTTCGCAATTGTGTTAGTGCAGGAAACCACTTCTGCAGTTGTATTAGTGTGGAAAAAACACTTTTCGCACTTGTGTTAGTGTTGAAAAACCACTTTTCGCTCTTGTGTTAGTGTTGAAAAACAACTTTTCGCACTTGTGTTAGTGTTGAAAAACCACTTTTCGCACTTGTGTTGGTGCAGGAAACCACTTTTGCACTTGTATTAGTGTGGAAAAAACACTTTTCGCACTTGTGTTAGTGTTGAAAAACCACTTTTCGCACTTGTGTTAGTGTTGAAAAACCACTTTTCGCACTTGTGTTAGTGTTGAAAAACCACTTTTCGCAATTGTGTTAGTGCAGGAAACCACTTTTGCAGTTGTATTAGTGTGGAAAAAACACTTTTCGCACTTGTGTTAGTGTTGAAAAACCACTTTTCGCTCTTGTGTTAGTGTTGAAAAAACACTTTTTGCACTTGTGTTAGTGTTGAAAAACCACTTTTCGCACTTGTGTTGGTGCAGGAAACCACTTTTGCACTTGTATTAGTGTGGAAAAAACACTTTTTGCACTTGTGTTAGTGTTGAAAAACCACTTTTTGCACTTGTGTTAGTGTTGAAAAACCACTTTTCACACTTGTGTTAGTGTTGAAAAACCACTTTTCGCACTTGTGTTGGTGCAGGAAAGCACTTTTGCACTTGTATTAGTGTGGAAAAAACACTTTTCGCACTTGTGTTATTGTTGAAAAACCACTTTTCGCACTTGTGTTAGTGATGAAAAACCACTTTTTGCACTTGTGTTAGTGTTGAAAAACCACTTTTCGCACTTGTGTTGGTGCAGGAAACCACTTTTGCACTTGTATTAGTGTGGAAAAAACACTTTTCGCACTTGTGTTAGTGTTGAAAAACCACTTTTCGCACTTGTGTTAGTGTTGAAAAACCACTTTTTGCACTTGTGTTAGTGTTGAAAAATCACTTTTCGCACTTGTGTTGGTGCAGGGAACCACTTTTGCACTTGTATTAGTGTGGAAAAAACACTTTTCGCACTTGTGTTAGTGTTGAAAAACCACTTTTCGCACTTGTGTTAGTGTTGAAAAACCACTTTTCGCACTTGTTAGTGTTGAAAAACCACTTTTTGCACTTGTGTTGGTGCAGGAAACCACTTTTGCACTTGTATTAGTGTGGAAAAAACACTTTTCGCACTTGTGTTAGTGTTGAAAAACCACTTTTCGCACTTGTGTTGGTGCAGGAAACCACTTTTGCACTTGTATTAGTGTGGAAAAAACACTTTTTGCACTTGTGATAGTGTTGAAAAACCACTTTTCGCACTTGTGTTAGTGTTGAAAAACCACTTTTCGCACTTGTGTTAGTGTTGAAAAACCACTTTTTGCACTTGTGTTGGTGCAGGAAACCACTTTTGCACTTGTATTAGTGTGGAAAAAACACTTTTTGCACTTGTGGTAGTGTTGAAAAACCACTTTTCGCACTTGTGTTAGTGTTGAAAAACCACTTTTCGCACTTGTGTTAGTGTTGAAAAACCACTTTTCGCACTTGTGTTGGTGCAGGAAACCACTTTTTCACTTGTATTAGTGTGGAAAAAACACTTTTCGCACATGTGTTAGTGTTGAAAAACCACTTTTCGCACTTATGTTGGTGCAGGAAACCACTTTTGCACTTGTATTAGTGTGGAAAAAAACACTTTTCGCACTTGTGTTAGTGTTGAAAAACCACTTTTCGCACTTGTGTTATTGTTGAAAAACCACTTTTCGCACCTGTGTTGGTGCAGGAAACCACTTTTGCACTTGTATTAGTGTGCAAAAAACACTTTTCGCACTTGTCTTAGTGTTGAAAAACCACTTTTCGCACTTGTGTTAGTGTTGAAAAACCACTTTTTGCACTTGTGTTAGTGTTGAAAAACCACTTTTCGCACTTATGTTGGTGCATGAAACCACTTTTGCACTTGTATTAGTGTGGAAAAAACACTTTTTGCACTTGTGATAGTGTTGAAAAACCACTTTTCGCCCTTGTGTTAGTGTTGAAAAACCACTTTTCGCACTTGTGTTAGTGTTGAAAAACCACTTTTCGCACTTGTGTTGGTGCAGGAAACCACTTTTGCACTTGTATTAGTGTGGAAAAAACACTTTTCGCACTTCTGTTAGTGTTGAAAAACCACTTTTCGCACTTGTGTTAGTGTTGAAAAACCACTTTTCGCACTTGTGTTAGTGTGAAAAACCACTTTTCGCACTTGTGTTAGTGTTGAAAAACCACTTTTCGCACTTGTGTTAGTGTTGAAAAACCACTTTTCGCACTTGTGTTGGTGCAGGAAACCACTTTTGCACTTGTATTAGTGTGGAAAAAACACTTTTCGCACTTGTGTTAGTGTTGAAAAACCACTTTTCGCACTTGTGTTAGTGTTGAAAAACCACTTTTCGCACTTGTGTTAGTGTTGAAAAACCACTTTTCGCACTTGTGTTGGTGCAGGAAACCACTTTTGCACTTGTATTAGTGTGGAAAAAACACTTTTTGCACTTGTGATAGTGTTGAAAAACCACTTTTCGCACTTGTGTTAGTGTTGAAAAACCACTTTTCGCACTTGTGTTAGTGTTGAAAAACCACTTTTCGCACTTGTGTTGGTGCAGGAAACCACTTTTGCACTTGTATTAGTGTGGAAAAAACACTTTTTGCACTTGTGTTAGTGTTGAAAAACACTTTTCGCACTTGTGTTAGTGTTGAAAAACCACTTTTCGCACTTGTGTTGGTGCAGGAAACCACTTTTGCACTTGTATTAGTGTGGAAAAAACACTTTTCGCACTTGTGTTAGTGTTGAAAAACCACTTTTCACACTTGTGTTAGTGTTGAAAAACCACTTTTCGCACTTGAGTTAGTGTTGAAAAACCACTTTTCGCACTTGTGTTGGTGCAGGAAACCAATTTTGCACTTGTATTAGTGTGGAAAAAACACTTTTCGCACTTGTGTTAGTGTTGAAAAACCACTTTTCGCACTTGTGTTAGTGTTGAAAAACCACTTTTCGCACTTGTGTTGGTGCAGGAAACCACTTTTGCACTTGTATTAGTGTGGAAAAAACACTTTTTGCACTTGTGATAGTGTTGAAAAACCACTTTTCGCACTTGTGTTAGTGTTGAAAAACCACTTTTCGCACTTGTGTTAGTGTTGAAAAACCACTTTTCGCACTTGTGTTGGTGCAGGAAAACACTTTTTCACTTGTATTAGTGTGGAAAAACCACTTTTTGCACTTGTGTTAGTGTTGAAAAACCACTTTTCGCACTTATGTTGGTGCAGGAAACCACTTTTGCACTTGTATTAGTGTGGAAAAAACACTTTTCGCACTTGTGTTAGTGTTGAAAAACCACTTTTCGCACTTGTGTTATTGTTGAAAAACCACTTTTCGCACTTGTGTTGGTGCAGGAAACCACTTTTGCACTTGTATTAGTGTGGAAAAAACACTTTTCGCACTTGTCTTAGTGTTGAAAAGCCACTTTTCGCACTTGTGTTAGTGTTGAAAAACCACTTTTTGCACTTGTGTTAGTGTTGAAAAACCACTTTTCGCACTTATGTTGGTGCAGGAAACCACTTTTGCACTTGTATTAGTGTGGAAAAAACACTTTTTGCACTTGTGATAGTGTTGAAAAACCACTTTTCGCCCTTGTGTTAGTGTTGATAAACCACTTTTCGCACTTGTGTTAGTGTTGAAAAACCACTTTTCGCACTTGTGTTGGTGCAGGAAACCACTTTTGCACTTGTATTAGTGTGGAAAAAACACTTTTTGCACTTGTGATAGTGTTGAAAAACCACTTTTCGCACTTGTGTTAGTGTTGAAAAACCACTTTTCGCACTTGTATTAGTGTTGAAAAACCACTTTTAGCACTTGTGTTGGTACAGGAAACCACTTTTGCACTTGTATTAGTGTGGAAAAAACACTTTTTGCACTTGTGATAGTGTTGAAAAACCACTTTTCGCACTTGTGTTAGTGTTGAAAAACCACTTTTCGCACTTGTGTTGGTGCAGGAAACCACTTTTGCACTTGTATTAGTGTGGAAAAAACACTTTTTGCACTTGTGATAGTGTTGAAAAACCACTTTTCGCACTTGTGTTAGTGTTGAAAAACCACTTTTCGCACTTGTGTTAGTGTTGAAAAACCACTTTTCGCACTTGTGTTGGTGCAGGAAAACACTTTTGCACTTGTATAAGTGTGGAAAAAACACTTTTTGCACATGTGATTGTGTTGAAAAACCTCTTTTTGCACTTGTGTTAGTGTTGAAAAACCACTTTTCGCATTTGTGTTAGTGTTGAAAAACCACTTTTCGCACTTGTGTTGGTGCAGGAAACCACTTTTTCACTTGTATTAGTGTGGAAAAAACACTTTTCGCACTTGTGTTAGTGTTGAAAAACCACTTTTCGCACTTGTGTTAGTGTTGAAAAACCACTTTTCGCACTTGTGTTGGTGCAGGAAACCACTTTTGCACTTGTATTAGTGTGGAAAAAACACTTTTCGCACTTGTGTTAGTGTTGAAAAACCACTTTTCGCACTTGTGTTAGTGTTGAAAAACCACTTTTCGCACTTGTGTTGGTGCAGGAAACCACTTTTGCACTTGTATTAGTGTGGAAAAAACACTTTTTGCACTTGTGATAGTGTTGAAAAACCACTTTTCGCACTTGTGTTAGTGTTGAAAAACCACTTTTCGCACTTGTGTTGGTGCAGGAAACCACTTTTGCACTTGTATTAGTGTGGAAAAAACACTTTTTGCACTTGTGATAGTGTTGAAAAACCACTTTTCGCACTTGTGTTAGTGTTGAAAAACCACTTTTCGCACTTGTGTTAGTGTTGAAAAACCACTTTTCGCACTTGTGTTGGTGCAGGAAAACACTTTTTCACTTGTATTAGTGTGGAAAAACCACTTTTTGCACTTGTGTTAGTGTTGAAAAACCACTTTTCGCACTTATGTTGGTGCAGGAAACCACTTTTGCACTTGTATTAGTGTGGAAAAAACACTTTTCGCACTTGTGTTAGTGTTGAAAAACCACTTTTCGCACTTGTGTTATTGTTGAAAAACCACTTTTCGCACTTGTGTTGGTGCAGGAAACCACTTTTGCACTTGTATTAGTGTGGAAAAAACACTTTTCGCACTTGTCTTAGTGTTGAAAAGCCACTTTTCGCACTTGTGTTAGTGTTGAAAAACCACTTTTTGCACTTGTGTTAGTGTTGAAAAACCACTTTTCGCACTTATGTTGGTGCAGGAAACCACTTTTGCACTTGTATTAGTGTGGAAAAAACACTTTTTGCACTTGTGATAGTGTTGAAAAACCACTTTTCGCCCTTGTGTTAGTGTTGATAAACCACTTTTCGCACTTGTGTTAGTGTTGAAAAACCACTTTTCGCACTTGTGTTGGTGCAGGAAACCACTTTTGCACTTGTATTAGTGTGGAAAAAACACTTTTTGCACTTGTGATAGTGTTGAAAAACCACTTTTCGCACTTGTGTTAGTGTTGAAAAACCACTTTTCGCACTTGTATTAGTGTTGAAAAACCACTTTTAGCACTTGTGTTGGTACAGGAAACCACTTTTGCACTTGTATTAGTGTGGAAAAAACACTTTTTGCACTTGTGATAGTGTTGAAAAACCACTTTTCGCACTTGTGTTAGTGTTGAAAAACCACTTTTCGCACTTGTGTTGGTGCAGGAAACCACTTTTGCACTTGTATTAGTGTGGAAAAAACACTTTTTGCACTTGTGATAGTGTTGAAAAACCACTTTTCGCACTTATGTTAGTGTTGAAAAACCACTTTTCGCACTTGTGTTGGTGCAGGAAACCACTTTTGCACTTGTATTAGTGTGGAAAAAACACTTTTCACACTTGTGTTAGTGTTGAAAAACCACTTTTCGCACTTGTGTTAGTGTTGAAAAACCACTTTTTGCACTTGTGTTGGTGCAGGAAACCACTTTTGCACTTGTATTAGTGTGGAAAAAAGACTTTTCGCACTTGTGTTAGTGTTGAAAAACCACTTTTCGCACTTGTGTTAGTGTTGAAAAACCACTTTTCGCACTTGTGTTAGTGTTGAAAAACCACTTTTCGCACTTGTGTTGGTGCAGGAAACCACTTTTGCACTTGTATAAGTGTGGAAAAAACACTTTTTGCACTTGTGATTGTGTTGAAAAACCTCTTTTTGCACTTGTGTTAGTGTTGAAAAACCACTTTTCGCATTTGTGTTAGTGTTGAAAAACCACTTTTCGCACTTGTGTTGGTGCAGGAAACCACTTTTGCACTTGTATTAGTGTGGAAAAAACACTTTTCGCACTTGTGTTAGTGTTGAAAAACCACTTTTCGCACTTGTGTTAGTGTTGAAAAACCACTTTTTGCACTTGTGTTGGTGCAGGAAACCACTTTTGCACTTGTATTAGTGTGGAAAAAACACTTTTCGCACTTGTGTTAGTGTTGAAAAACCACTTTTTGCACTTGTGATAGTGTTGAAAAACCACATTTCGCACTTGTGTTAGTGTTGAAAAACCACTTTTCGCACTTGTGTTAGTGTTGTAAAACCACTTTTCGCACTTGTGTTAGTGTTGAAAAACCACTTTTCGCACTTGTGTTAGTGTTGAAAAAACACTTTTCGCAATTGTGTTAGTGCAGGAAACCACTTTTGCAGTTGTATTAGTGTGGAAAAAACACTTTTCGCACTTGTGTTAGTGTTGAAAAACCACTTTTCGCTCTTGTGTTAGTGTTGAAAAAACACTTTTTGCACTTGTGTTAGTGTTGAAAAACCACTTTTCGCACTTGTGTTGGTGCAGGAAACCACTTTTGCACTTGTATTAGTGTGGAAAAAACACTTTTCGCACTTGCGTTAGTGTTGAAAAACCACTTTTCGCACTTGTGTTATTGTTGAAAAACCACTTTTCGCTCTTGTGTTAGTGTTGAAAAAACACTTTTTGCACTTGTGTTAGTGTTGAAAAACCACTTTTCGCACTTGTGTTGGTGCAGGAAACCCACTTTTCGCTCTTGTGTTAGTGTTGAAAAAAACTTTTTGCACTTGTGTTGGTGTTGAAAAACCACTTTTCGCACTTGTGTTGGTGCAGGAAACCACTTTTGCACTTGTATTAGTGTGGAAAAAACACTTTTTGCACTTGTGTTAGTGTTGAAAAACCACTTTTCGCACTTGTGTTAGTGTTGAAAAACCACTTTTCGCACTTGTGTTAGTGTTGAAAAACCACTTTTCGCACTTGTGTTGGTGCAGGAAACCACTTTTGCACTTGTATTAGTGTGGAAAAAACACTTTTCGCACTTGTGTTATTGTTGAAAAACCACTTTTCGCACTTGTGTTAGTGATGAAAAACCACTTTTCGCACTTGTGTTAGTGTTGAAAAACCACTTTTCGCACTTGTGTTGGTGCAGGAAACCACTTTTGCACTTGTATTAGTGTGGAAAAAACACTTTTCGCACTTGTGTTAGTGTTGAAAAACCACTTTTCGCACTTGTGTTAGTGTTGAAAAACCACTTTTTGCACTTGTGTTAGTGTTGAAAAATCACTTTTCGCACTTGTGTTGGTGCAGGAAACCACTTTTGCACTTGTATTAGTGTGGAAAAAACACTTTTCGCACTTGTGTTAGTGTTGAAAAACCACTTTTCACACTTGTGTTAGTGTTGAAAAACCACTTTTCGCACTTGTGTTGGTGCAGGAAACCACTTTTGCACTTGTATTAGTGTGGAAAAAACACTTTTTGCACTTGTGATATTGTTGAAAAACCACTTTTCGCCCTTGTGTTAGTGTTGAAAAACCACTTTTCGCACTTGTGTTAGTGTTGAAAAACCACTTTTCGCACTTGTGTTGGTGCAGGAAACCACTTTTGCACTTGTATTAGTGTGGAAAAAACACTTTTCGCACTTCTGTTAGTGTTGAAAAACCACTTTTCGCACTTGTGTTAGTGTTGAAAAACCACTTTTCGCACTTGTGTTAGTGTTGAAAAACCACTTTTCGCACTTGTGTTGGTGCAGGAAACCACTTTTGCACTTGTATTAGTATGGAAAAAACACTTTTCGCACTTGTGTTAGTGTTGCAAAAACCACTTTTCGCACTTGTGTTAGTGTTGAAAAACCACTTTTCGCACTTGTGTTATTGTTGAAAAACCACTTTTCGCACTTGTGTTGGTGCAGGAAACCACTTTTGCACTTGTATTAGTGTGGAAAAAACACTTTTTCCACTTGTGATAGTGTTGAAAAACCACTTTTCGCACTTGTGTTAGTGTTGAAAAACCACTTTTCGCACTTGTGTTAGTGTTGAAAAACCACTTTTCGCACTTGTGTTGGTGCAGGAAACCACTTTTGCACTTGTATTAGTGTGGAAAAAACACTTTTTGCAATTGTGTTAGTGCAGGAAACCACTTTTGCAGTTGTATTAGTGTGGAAAAAACACTTTTCGCACTTGTGTTAGTGTTGAAAAACCACTTTTCGCTCTTGTGTTAGTGTTGAAAAAACACTTTTTGCACTTGTGTTAGTGTTGAAAAACCACTTTTCGCACTTGTGTTGGTGCAGGAAACCACTTTTGCACTTGTATTAGTGTGGAAAAAACACTTTTCGCACTTGCGTTAGTGTTGAAAAACCACTTTTCGCACTTGTGTTATTGTTGAAAAACCACTTTTCGCTCTTGTGTTAGTGTTGAAAAAACACTTTTTGCACTTGTGTTAGTGTTGAAAAACCACTTTTCGCACTTGTGTTGGTGCAGGAAACCCACTTTTCGCTCTTGTGTTAGTGTTGAAAAAAACTTTTTGCACTTGTGTTGGTGTTGAAAAACCACTTTTCGCACTTGTGTTGGTGCAGGAAACCACTTTTGCACTTGTATTAGTGTGGAAAAAACACTTTTTGCACTTGTGTTAGTGTTGAAAAACCACTTTTCGCACTTGTGTTAGTGTTGAAAAACCACTTTTCGCACTTGTGTTAGTGTTGAAAAACCACTTTTCGCACTTGTGTTGGTGCAGGAAACCACTTTTGCACTTGTATTAGTGTGGAAAAAACACTTTTCGCACTTGTGTTATTGTTGAAAAACCACTTTTCGCACTTGTGTTAGTGATGAAAAACCACTTTTCGCACTTGTGTTAGTGTTGAAAAACCACTTTTCGCACTTGTGTTGGTGCAGGAAACCACTTTTGCACTTGTATTAGTGTGGAAAAAACACTTTTCGCACTTGTGTTAGTGTTGAAAAACCACTTTTCGCACTTGTGTTAGTGTTGAAAAACCACTTTTTGCACTTGTGTTAGTGTTGAAAAATCACTTTTCGCACTTGTGTTGGTGCAGGAAACCACTTTTGCACTTGTATTAGTGTGGAAAAAACACTTTTCGCACTTGTGTTAGTGTTGAAAAACCACTTTTCGCACTTGTGTTAGTGTTGAAAAACCACTTTTCGCACTTGTGTTGGTGCAGGAAACCACTTTTGCACTTGTATTAGTGTGGAAAAAACACTTTTTGCACTTGTGATAGTGTTGAAAAACCACTTTTCGCCCTTGTGTTAGTGTTGAAAAACCACTTTTCGCACTTGTGTTAGTGTTGAAAAACCACTTTTCGCACTTGTGTTGGTGCAGGAAACCACTTTTGCACTTGTATTAGTGTGGAAAAAACACTTTTCGCACTTCTGTTAGTGTTGAAAAACCACTTTTCGCACTTGTGTTAGTGTTGAAAAACCACTTTTCGCACTTGTGTTAGTGTTGAAAAACCACTTTTCGCACTTGTGTTGGTGCAGGAAACCACTTTTGCACTTGTATTAGTATGGAAAAAACACTTTTCGCACTTGTGTTAGTGTTGCAAAAACCACTTTTCGCACTTGTGTTAGTGTTGAAAAACCACTTTTCGCACTTGTGTTAGTGTTGAAAAACCACTTTTCGCACTTGTGTTGGTGCAGGAAACCACTTTTGCACTTGTATTAGTGTGGAAAAAACACTTTTTCCACTTGTGATAGTGTTGAAAAACCACTTTTCGCACTTGTGTTAGTGTTGAAAAACCACTTTTCGCACTTGTGTTAGTGTTGAAAAACCACTTTTCGCACTTGTGTTGGTGCAGGAAACCACTTTTGCACTTGTATTAGTGTGGAAAAAACACTTTTTGCACTTGTGTTAGTGTTGAAAAACACTTTTCGCACTTGTGTTAGTGTTGAAAAACCACTTTTCGCACTTGTGTTGGTGCAGGAAACCACTTTTGCACTTGTATTAGTGTGGAAAAAACACTTTTCGCACTTGTGTTAGTGTTGAAAAACCACTTTTCGCACTTGTGTTAGTGTTGAAAAACCACTTTTCGCACTTGAGTTAGTGTTGAAAAACCACTTTTCGCACTTGTGTTGGTGCAGGAAACCACTTTTGCACTTGTATTAGTGTGGAAAAAACACTTTTCGCACTTGTGTTAGTGTTGAAAAACCACTTTTCGCACTTGTGTTAGTGTTGAAAAACCACTTTTCGCACTTGTGTTGGTGCAGGAAACCACTTTTGCACTTGTATTAGTGTGGAAAAAACACTTTTTGCACTTGTGATAGTGTTGAAAAACCACTTTTCGCACTTGTGTTAGTGTTGAAAAACCACTTTTCGCACTTGTGTTAGTGTTGAAAAACCACTTTTCGCACTTGTGTTGGTGCAGGAAACCACTTTTTCACTTGTATTAGTGTGGAAAAACCACTTTTTGCACTTGTGTTAGTGCTGAAAAACCACTTTTCGCACTTATGTTGGTGCAGGAAACCACTTTTGCACTTGTATTAGTGTGGAAAAAACACTTTTCGCACTTGTGTTAGTGTTGAAAAACCACTTTTCGCACCTGTGTTATTGTTGAAAAACCACTTTTCGCACTTGTGTTGGTGCAGGAAACCACTTTTGCACTTGTATTAGTGTGGAAAAAACACTTTTCGCACTTGTCTTAGTGTTGAAAAACCACTTTTCGCACTTGTGTTAGTGTTGAAAAACCACTTTTTGCACTTGTGTTAGTGTTGAAAAACCACTTTTTGCACTTATGTTGGTGCAGGAAACCACTTTTGCACTTGTATTAGTGTGGAAAAAACACTTTTTGCACTTGTGATAGTGTTGAAAAACCACTTTTCGCCCTTGTGTTAGTGTTGAAAAACCACTTTTCGCACTTGTGTTAGTGTTGAAAAACCACTTTTCACACTTGTGTTGGTGCAGGAAACCACTTTTGCACTTGTATTAGTGTGGAAAAAACACTTTTCGCACTTGTGATAGTGTTGAAAAACCACTTTTCGCACTTGTGTTAGTGTTGAAAAACCACTTTTCGCACTTGTATTAGTGTTGAAAAACCACTTTTAGCACTTGTGTTGGTGCAGGAAACCACTTTTGCACTTGTATTAGTGTGGAAAAAACACTTTTCGCACTTGTGTTAGTGTTGAAAAACCACTTTTCGCACTTGTGTTAGTGTTGAAAAACCACTTTTCGCACTTGTGTTAGTGTTGAAAAACCACTTTTCGCACTTGTGTTGGTGCAGGAAACCACTTTTGCACTTGTATAAGTGTAGAAAAAACACTTTTTGCACTTGTGATTGTGTTGAAAAACCTCTTTTTGCACTTGTGTTAGTGTTGAAAAACCACTTTTCGCATTTGTGTTAGTGTTGAAAAACCACTTTTCGCACTTGTGTTGGTGCAGGAAACCACTTTTTCACTTGTATTAGTGTGGAAAAAACACTTTTCGCACTTGTGTTAGTGTTGAAAAACCACTTTTCGCACTTGTGTTAGTGTTGAAAAACCACTTTTCGCACTTGTGTTAGTGTTGAAAAACCACTTTTTGCACTTGTGTTGGTGCAGGAAACCACTTTTGCACTTGTATTAGTGTGGAAAAAACACTTTTTGCACTTGTGTTAGTGTTGAAAAACCACTTTTCGCACTTGTGTTAGTGTTGAAAAACCACTTTTCGCACTTGTGTTAGTGTTGAAAAACCACTTTTCGCACTTGTGTTGGTGCAGGAAACCACTTTTGCACTTGTATTAGTGTGGAAAAAACACTTTTCGCACTTGTGTTATTGTTGAAAAACCACTTTTCGCACTTGTGTTAGTGATGAAAAACCACTTTTCGCACTTGTGTTAGTGTTGAAAAACCACTTTTCGCACTTGTGTTGGTGCAGGAAACCACTTTTGCCCTTGTATTAGTGTGGAAAAAACACTTTTCGCACTTGTGTTAGTGTTGAAAAACCACTTTTCGCACCTGTGTTAGTGTTGAAAAACCACTTTTTGCACTTGTGTTAGTGTTGAAAAATCACTTTTCGCAATTGTGTTGGTGCAGGAAACCACTTTTGCACTTGTATTAGTGTGGAAAAAACACTTTTCGCACTTGTGTTAGTGTTGAAAAACCACTTTTCGCACTTGTGTTAGTGTTGAAAAACCACTTTTCGCACTTGTGTTGGTGCAGGAAACCACTTTTGCACTTGTATTAGTGTGGAAAAAACACTTTTTGCACTTGTGATAGTGTTGAAAAACCACTTTTCGCACTTGTGTTAGTGTTGAAAAACCACTTTTTGCACTTGTGTTAGTGTTGAAAAACCACTTTTCGCACTTGTGTTAGTGTTGAAAAACCCACTTTTCGCACTTGTGTTGGTGCAGGAAACCACTTTTGCACTTGTATTAGTGTGGAAAAAACACTTTTTGCACTTGTGATAGTGTTGAAAAACCACTTTTCGCACTTGTGATAGTGTTGAAAAACCACTTTTCGCCCTTGTGTTAGTGTTGAAAAACCACTTTTCGCACTTGTGTTAGTGTTGAAAAACCACTTTTCGCACTTGTGTTGGTGCAGGAAACCACTTTTGCACTTGTATTAGTGTGGAAAAAACACTTTTTGCACTTGTGATAGTGTTGAAAAACCACTTTTCACACTTGTGTTAGTGTTGAAAAACCACTTTTCGCACTTGTATTAGTGTTGAAAAACCACTTTTAGCACTTGTGTTGGTGCAGGAAACCACTTTTGCACTTGTATTAGTGTGGAAAAAACACTTTTTGCACTTGTGATAGTGTTGAAAAACCACTTTTCGCACTTATGTTAGTGTTGAAAAACCACTTTTCGCACTTGTGTTGGTGCAGGAAACCACTTTTGCACTTGTATTAGTGTGGAAAAAACACTTTTCACACTTGTGTTAGTGTTGAAAAACCACTTTTCGCACTTGTGTTAGTGTTGAAAAACCACTTTTTGCACTTGTGTTGGTGCAGGAAACCACTTTTGCACTTGTATTAGTGTGGAAAAAACACTTTTCGCACTTGTGTTAGTGTTGAAAAACCACTTTTCGCACTTGTGTTAGTGTTGAAAAACCACTTTTCGCACTTGAGTTAGTGTTGAAAAACCACTTTTCGCACTTGTGTTGGTGCAGGAAACCACTTTTGCACTTGTATTAGTGTGGAAAAAACACTTTTCGCACTTGTGTTAGTGTTGAAAAACCACTTTTCGCACTTGTGTTAGTGTTGAAAAACCACTTTTCGCACTTGTGTTGGTGCAGGAAACCACTTTTGCACTTGTATTAGTGTGGAAAAAACACTTTTTGCACTTGTGATAGTGTTGAAAAACCACTTTTCGCACTTGTGTTAGTGTTGAAAAACCACTTTTCGCACTTGTGTTAGTGTTGAAAAACCACTTTTCGCACTTGTGTTGGTGCAGGAAACCACTTTTTCACTTGTATTAGTGTGGAAAAACCACTTTTTGCACTTGTGTTAGTGCTGAAAAACCACTTTTCGCACTTATGTTGGTGCAGGAAACCACTTTTGCACTTGTATTAGTGTGGAAAAAACACTTTTCGCACTTGTGTTAGTGTTGAAAAACCACTTTTCGCACTTGTGTTATTGTTGAAAAACCACTTTTCGCACTTGTGTTGGTGCAGGAAACCACTTTTGCACTTGTATTAGTGTGGAAAAAACACTTTTCGCACTTGTCTTAGTGTTGAAAAACCACTTTTCGCACTTGTGTTAGTGTTGAAAAACCACTTTTTGCACTTGTGTTAGTGTTGAAAAACCACTTTTTGCACTTATGTTGGTGCAGGAAACCACTTTTGCACTTGTATTAGTGTGGAAAAAACACTTTTTGCACTTGTGATAGTGTTGAAAAACCACTTTTCGCCCTTGTGTTTGTGTTGAAAAACCACTTTTCGCACTTGTGTTAGTGTTGAAAAACCACTTTTCGCACTTGTGTTGGTGCAGGAAACCACTTTTGCACTTGTATTAGTGTGGAAAAAACACTTTTTGCACTTGTGATAGTGTTGAAAAACCACTTTTCGCACTTGTGTTAGTGTTGAAAAACCACTTTTCGCACTTGTATTAGTGTTGAAAAACCACTTTTAGCACTTGTGTTGGTGCAGGAAACCACTTTTGCACTTGTATTAGTGTGGAAAAAAACACTTTTTGCACTTGTGATAGTGTTGAAAAACCACTTTTCGCACTTATGTTAGTGTTGAAAAACCACTTTTCGCACTTGTGTTGGTGCAGGAAACCACTTTTGCACTTGTATTAGTGTGGAAAAAACACTTTTCACACCTGTGTTAGTGTTGAAAAACAACTTTTCGCACTTGTGTTAGTGTTGAAAAACCACTTTTTGCACTTGTGTTGGTGCAGGAAACCACTTTTGCACTTGTATTAGTGTGGAAAAAACACTTTTTGCACTTGTGTTAGTGTTGAAAAACCACTTTTCGCACTTGTGTTAGTGTTGAAAAACCACTTTTCGCACTTGTGTTAGTGTTGAAAAACCACTTTTCGCACTTGTGTTGGTGCAGGAAACCACTTTTGCACTTGTATTAGTGTGGAAAAAACACTTTTCGCACTTGTGTTATTGTTGAAAAACCACTTTTCGCACTTGTGTTAGTGATGAAAAACCACTTTTCGCACTTGTGTTAGTGTTGAAAAACCACTTTTCGCACTTGTGTTGGTGCAGGAAACCACTTTTGCACTTGTATTAGTGTGGAAAAAACACTTTTCGCACTTGTGTTAGTGTTGAAAAACCACTTTTCGCACCTGTGTTAGTGTTGAAAAACCACTTTTTGCACTTGTGTTAGTGTTGAAAAATCACTTTTCGCAATTGTGTTGGTGCAGGAAACCACTTTTGCACTTGTATTAGTGTGGAAAAAACACTTTTCGCACTTGTGTTAGTGTTGAAAAACCACTTTTCGCACTTGTGTTAGTGTTGAAAAACCACTTTTCGCACTTGTGTTGGTGCAGGAAACCACTTTTGCACTTGTATTAGTGTGGAAAAAACACTTTTTGCACTTGTGATAGTGTTGAAAAACCACTTTTCGCACTTGTGTTAGTGTTGAAAAACCACTTTTTGCACTTGTGTTAGTGTTGAAAAACCACTTTTCGCACTTGTGTTAGTGTTGAAAAACCCACTTTTCGCACTTGTGTTGGTGCAGGAAACCACTTTTGCACTTGTATTAGTGTGGAAAAAACACTTTTTGCACTTGTGATAGTGTTGAAAAACCACTTTTCGCACTTGTGTTAGTGTTGAAAAACCACTTTTCGCACTTGTGTTAGTGTTGAAAAACCACTTTTCGCACTTGTGTTGGTGCAGGAAACCACTTTTGCACTTGTATTAATGTGGAAAAAACACTTTTTGCACTTGTGTTAGTGTTGAAAAACACTTTTCGCACTTGTGTTAGTGTTGAAAAACCACTTTTCGCACTTGTGTTGGTGCAGGAAACCACTTTTGCACTTGTATTAGTGTGGAAAAAACACTTTTCGCACTTGTGTTAGTGTTGAAAAACCACTTTTCGCACTTGTGTTAGTGTTGAAAAACCACTTTTCGCACTTGAGTTAGTGTTGAAAAACCACTTTTCGCACTTGTGTTGGTGCAGGAAACCACTTTTGCACTTGTATTAGTGTGGAAAAAACACTTTTCGCACTTGTGTTAGTGTTGAAAAACCACTTTTCGCACTTGTGTTAGTGTTGAAAAACCACTTTTCGCACTTGTGTTGGTGCAGGAAACCACTTTTGCACTAGTATTAGTGTGGAAAAAACACTTTTTGCACTTGTGATAGTGTTGAAAAACCACTTTTTGCCCTTGTGTTAGTGTTGAAAAACCACTTTTCGCACTTGTGTTAGTGTTGAAAAACCACTTTTCGCACTTGTGTTGGTGCAGGAAACCACTTTTGCCCTTGTATTAGTGTGGAAAAAACACTTTTTGCACTTGTGATAGTGTTGAAAAACCACTTTTCACACTTGTGTTAGTGTTGAAAAACCACTTTTCGCACTTGTATTAGTGTTGAAAAACCACTTTTAGCACTTGTGTTGGTGCAGGAAACCACTTTTGCACTTGTATTAGTGTGGAAAAAACACTTTTTGCACTTGTGATAGTGTTGAAAAACCACTTTTCGCACTTATGTTAGTGTTGAAAAACCACTTTTCGCACTTGTGTTGGTGCAGGAAACCACTTTTGCACTTGTATTAGTGTGGAAAAAACACTTTTCACACTTGTGTTAGTATTGAAAAACCACTTTTCGCACTTGTGTTAGTGTTGAAAAACCACTTTTTGCACTTGTGTTGGTGCAGGAAACCACTTTTGCACTTGTATTAGTGTGGAAAAAACACTTTTCGCACTTGTGTTAGTGTTGAAAAACCACTTTTCGCACTTGTGTTAGTGTTGAAAAACCACTTTTCGCACTTGTGTTAGTGTTGAAAAACCACTTTTCGCACTTGTGTTAGTGTTGAAAAACCACTTTTCGCACTTGTGTTGGTGCAGGAAACCACTTTTGCACTTGTATAAGTGTGGAAAAAACACTTTTTGCACATGTGATTGTGTTGAAAAACCTCTTTTTGCACTTGTGTTAGTGTTGAAAAACCACTTTTCGCATTTGTGTTAGTGTTGAAAAACCACTTTTCGCACTTGTGTTGGTGCAGGAAACCACTTTTTCACTTGTATTAGTGTGGAAAAAACACTTTTCGCACTTGTGTTAGTGTTGAAAAACCACTTTTCGCACTTGTGTTAGTGTTGAAAAACCACTTTTCGCACTTGTGTTAGTGTTGAAAAACCACTTTTTGCACTTGTGTTGGTGCAGGAAACCACTTTTGCACTTGTATTAGTGTGGAAAAAACACTTTTTGCACTTGTGTTAGTGTTGAAAAACAACTTTTCGCACTTGTGTTAGTGTTGAAAAACCACTTTTCGCACTTGTGTTAGTGTTGAAAAACCACTTTTCGCACTTGTGTTGGTGCAGGAAACCACTTTTGCACTTGTATTAGTGTGGAAAAAACACTTTTCGCACTTGTGTTATTGTTGAAAAACAACTTTTCGCACTTGTGTTAGTGATGAAAAACCACTTTTCGCACTTGTGTTAGTGTTGAAAAACCACTTTTCGCACTTGTGTTGGTGCAGGAAACCACTTTTGCACTTGTATTAGTGTGGAAAAAACACTTTTCGCACTTGTGTTAGTGTTGAAAAACCACTTTTCGCACCTGTGTTAGTGTTGAAAAACCACTTTTTGCACTTGTGTTAGTGTTGAAAAATCACTTTTCGCACTTGTGTTGGTGCAGGAAACCACTTTTGCACTTGTATTAGTGTGGAAAAAACACTTTTCGCACTTGTGTTAGTGTTGAAAAACCACTTTTCGCACTTGTGTTAGTGTTGAAAAACCACTTTTCGCACTTGTGTTGGTGCAGGAAACCACTTTTGCACTTTTATTAGTGTGGAAAAAACACTTTTTGCACTTGTGATAGTGTTGAAAAACCACTTTTCGCACTTGTGTTAGTGTTGAAAAACCACTTTTCGCACTTGTGTTAGTGTTGAAAAACCACTTTTCGCACTTGTGTTAGTGTTGAAAAACCCACTTTTCGCACTTGTGTTGGTGCAGGAAACCACTTTTGCACTTGTATTAGTGTGGAAAAAACACTTTTTGCACTTGTGATAGTGTTGAAAAACCACTTTTCGCACTTGTGTTAGTGTTGAAAAACCACTTTTTGCACTTGTGTTAGTGTTGAAAAACCACTTTTCGCACTTGTGTTAGTGTTGAAAAACCCACTTTTCGCACTTGTGTTGGTGCAGGAAACCACTTTTGCACTTGTATTAGTGTGGAAAAAACACTTTTTGCACTTGTGATAGTGTTGAAAAACCACTTTTCGCACTTGTGTTAGTGTTGAAAAACCACTTTTCGCACTTGTGTTAGTGTTGAAAAACCACTTTTCGCACTTGTGTTGGTGCAGGAAACCACTTTTGCACTTGTATTAATGTGGAAAAAACACTTTTTGCACTTGTGTTAGTGTTGAAAAACACTTTTCGCACTTGTGTTAGTGTTGAAAAACCACTTTTCGCACTTGTGTTGGTGCAGGAAACCACTTTTGCACTTGTATTAGTGTTGAAAAACCACTTTTCACACTTGTGTTAGTGTTGAAAAACCACTTTTCGCACTTGTGTTGGTGCAGGAAACCACTTTTGCACTCGTATTAGTGTGGAAAAAACACTTTTTGCACTTGTGATAGTGTTGAAAAACCACTTTTCGCCCTTGTGTTAGTGTTGAAAAACCACTTTTCGCACTTGTGTTAGTGTTGAAAAACCACTTTTCGCACTTGTGTTGGTGCAGGAAACCACTTTTGCACTTGTATTAGTGTGGAAAAAACACTTTTTGCACTTGTGATAGTGTTGAAAAACCACTTTTCACACTTGTGTTAGTGTTGAAAAACCACTTTTCGCACTTGTATTAGTGTTGAAAAACCACTTTTAGCACTTGTGTTGGTGCAGGAAACCACTTTTGCACTTGTATTAGTGTGGAAAAAACACTTTTTGCACTTGTGATAGTGTTGAAAAACCACTTTTTGCACTTGTGATAGTGTTGAAAAACCACTTTTCGCACTTGTGTTAGTGTTGAAAAACCACTTTTCGCACTTGTGTTAGTGTTGAAAAACCACTTTTCGCACTTGTGTTGGTGCAGGAAACCACTTTTGCACTTGTATTAATGTGGAAAAAACACTTTTTGCACTTGTGTTAGTGTTGAAAAACACTTTTCGCACTTGTGTTAGTGTTGAAAAACCACTTTTCGCACTTGTGTTGGTGCAGGAAACCACTTTTGCACTTGTATTAGTGTTGAAAAACCACTTTTCACACTTGGGTTAGTGTTGAAAAACCACTTTTCACACTTGTGTTAGTATTGAAAAACCACTTTTCGCACTTGTGTTAGTGTTGAAAAACCACTTTTTGCACTTGTGTTGGTGCAGGAAACCACTTTTGCACTTGTATTAGTGTGGAAAAAACACTTTTCGCACTTGTGTTAGTGTTGAAAAACCACTTTTCGCACTTGTGTTAGTGTTGAAAAACCACTTTTCGCACTTGTGTTAGTGTTGAAAAACCACTTTTCGCACTTGTGTTAGTGTTGAAAAACCACTTTTCGCACTTGTGTTGGTGCAGGAAACCACTTTTGCACTTGTATAAGTGTGGAAAAAACACTTTTTGCACATGTGATTGTGTTGAAAAACCTCTTTTTGCACTTGTGTTAGTGTTGAAAAACCACTTTTCGCATTTGTGTTAGTGTTGAAAAACCACTTTTCGCACTTGTGTTGGTGCAGGAAACCACTTTTTCACTTGTATTAGTGTGGAAAAAACACTTTTCGCACTTGTGTTAGTGTTGAAAAACCACTTTTCGCACTTGTGTTAGTGTTGAAAAACCACTTTTCGCACTTGTGTTAGTGTTGAAAAACCACTTTTTGCACTTGTGTTGGTGCAGGAAACCACTTTTGCACTTGTATTAGTGTGGAAAAAACACTTTTTGCACTTGTGTTAGTGTTGAAAAACAACTTTTCGCACTTGTGTTAGTGTTGAAAAACCACTTTTCGCACTTGTGTTAGTGTTGAAAAACCACTTTTCGCACTTGTGTTGGTGCAGGAAACCACTTTTGCACTTGTATTAGTGTGGAAAAAACACTTTTCGCACTTGTGTTATTGTTGAAAAACAACTTTTCGCACTTGTGTTAGTGATGAAAAACCACTTTTCGCACTTGTGTTAGTGTTGAAAAACCACTTTTCGCACTTGTGTTGGTGCAGGAAACCACTTTTGCACTTGTATTAGTGTGGAAAAAACACTTTTCGCACTTGTGTTAGTGTTGAAAAACCACTTTTCGCACCTGTGTTAGTGTTGAAAAACCACTTTTTGCACTTGTGTTAGTGTTGAAAAATCACTTTTCGCACTTGTGTTGGTGCAGGAAACCACTTTTGCACTTGTATTAGTGTGGAAAAAACACTTTTCGCACTTGTGTTAGTGTTGAAAAACCACTTTTCGCACTTGTGTTAGTGTTGAAAAACCACTTTTCGCACTTGTGTTGGTGCAGGAAACCACTTTTGCACTTTTATTAGTGTGGAAAAAACACTTTTTGCACTTGTGATAGTGTTGAAAAACCACTTTTCGCACTTGTGTTAGTGTTGAAAAACCACTTTTCGCACTTGTGTTAGTGTTGAAAAACCACTTTTCGCACTTGTGTTAGTGTTGAAAAACCCACTTTTCGCACTTGTGTTGGTGCAGGAAACCACTTTTGCACTTGTATTAGTGTGGAAAAAACACTTTTTGCACTTGTGATAGTGTTGAAAAACCACTTTTCGCACTTGTGTTAGTGTTGAAAAACCACTTTTTGCACTTGTGTTAGTGTTGAAAAACCACTTTTCGCACTTGTGTTAGTGTTGAAAAACCCACTTTTCGCACTTGTGTTGGTGCAGGAAACCACTTTTGCACTTGTATTAGTGTGGAAAAAACACTTTTTGCACTTGTGATAGTGTTGAAAAACCACTTTTCGCACTTGTGTTAGTGTTGAAAAACCACTTTTCGCACTTGTGTTAGTGTTGAAAAACCACTTTTCGCACTTGTGTTGGTGCAGGAAACCACTTTTGCACTTGTATTAATGTGGAAAAAACACTTTTTGCACTTGTGTTAGTGTTGAAAAACACTTTTCGCACTTGTGTTAGTGTTGAAAAACCACTTTTCGCACTTGTGTTGGTGCAGGAAACCACTTTTGCACTTGTATTAGTGTTGAAAAACCACTTTTCACACTTGTGTTAGTGTTGAAAAACCACTTTTCGCACTTGTGTTGGTGCAGGAAACCACTTTTGCACTCGTATTAGTGTGGAAAAAACACTTTTTGCACTTGTGATAGTGTTGAAAAACCACTTTTCGCCCTTGTGTTAGTGTTGAAAAACCACTTTTCGCACTTGTGTTAGTGTTGAAAAACCACTTTTCGCACTTGTGTTGGTGCAGGAAACCACTTTTGCACTTGTATTAGTGTGGAAAAAACACTTTTTGCACTTGTGATAGTGTTGAAAAACCACTTTTCACACTTGTGTTAGTGTTGAAAAACCACTTTTCGCACTTGTATTAGTGTTGAAAAACCACTTTTAGCACTTGTGTTGGTGCAGGAAACCACTTTTGCACTTGTATTAGTGTGGAAAAAACACTTTTTGCACTTGTGATAGTGTTGAAAAACCACTTTTTGCACTTGTGATAGTGTTGAAAAACCACTTTTCGCACTTGTGTTAGTGTTGAAAAACCACTTTTCGCACTTGTGTTAGTGTTGAAAAACCACTTTTCGCACTTGTGTTGGTGCAGGAAACCACTTTTGCACTTGTATTAATGTGGAAAAAACACTTTTTGCACTTGTGTTAGTGTTGAAAAACACTTTTCGCACTTGTGTTAGTGTTGAAAAACCACTTTTCGCACTTGTGTTGGTGCAGGAAACCACTTTTGCACTTGTATTAGTGTTGAAAAACCACTTTTCACACTTGGGTTAGTGTTGAAAAACCACTTTTCGCACTTGTGTTGGTGCAGGAAACCACTTTTGCACTCGTATTAGTGTGGAAAAAACACTTTTTGCACTTGTGATAGTGTTGAAAAACCACTTTTCGCCCTTGTGTTAGTGTTGAAAAACCACTTTTCGCACTTGTGTTAGTGTTGAAAAACCACTTTTCGCACTTGTGTTGGTGCAGGAAACCACTTTTGCACTTGTATTAGTGTGGAAAAAACACTTTTTGCACTTGTGATAGTGTTGAAAAACCACTTTTCACACTTGTGTTAGTGTTGAAAAACCACTTTTCGCACTTGTATTAGTGTTGAAAAACCACTTTTAGCACTTGTGTTGGTGCAGGAAACAACTTTTGCACTTGTATTAGTGTGGAAAAAACACTTTTTGCACTTGTGATAGTGTTGAAAAACCACTTTTCGCACTTGTGTTGGTGCAGGAAACCACTTTTGCACTTGTATTAGTGTGGAAAAAACACTTTTCACACTTGTGTTAGTGTTGAAAAACCACTTTTCGCACTTGTGTTAGTGATGAAAAACCACTTTTTGCACTTGTGTTGGTGCAGGAAACCACTTTTGCACTTGTATTAGTGTGGAAAAAACACTTTTCGCACTTGTGTTAGTGTTGAAAAACCACTTTTCGCACTTGTGTTAGTGTTGAAAAACCACTTTTCGCACTTGAGTTAGTGTTGAAAAACCACTTTTCGCACTTGTGTTGGTGCAGGAAACCACTTTTGCACTTGTATTAGTGTGGAAAAAACACTTTTCGCACTTGTGTTAGTGTTGAAAAACCACTTTTCGCACTTGTGTTAGTGTTGAAAAACCACTTTTCGCACTTGTGTTGGTGCAGGAAACCACTTTTGCACTTGTATTAGTGTGGAAAAAACACTTTTTGCACTTGTGATAGTGTTGAAAAACCACTTTTCGCACTTGTGTTAGTGTTGAAAAACCACTTTTCGCACTTGTGTTAGTGTTGAAAAACCACTTTTCGCACTTGTGTTGGTGCAGGAAACCACTTTTGCACTTGTATTAGTGTGGAAAAAACACTTTTCGCACTTGTGTTAGTGTTGAAAAACCACTTTTCGCACTTGTGTTATTGTTGAAAAACCACTTTTCGCACTTGTGTTGGTGCAGGAAACCACTTTTGCACTTGTATTAGTGTGGAAAAAACACTTTTCGCACTTGTCTTAGTGTTGAAAAACCACTTTTCGCACTTGTGTTAGTGTTGAAAAACCACTTTTTGCACTTGTGTTAGTGTTGAAAAACCACCTTTTGCACTTATGTTGGTGCAGGAAACCACTTTTTCACTTGTATTAGTGTGGAAAAACCACTTTTTGCACTTGTGTTAGTGCTGAAAAACCACTTTTCGCACTTATGTTGGTGCAGGAAACCACTTTTGCACTTGTATTAGTGTGGAAAAAACACTTTTCGCACTTGTGTTAGTGTTGAAAAACCACTTTTCGCACTTGTGTTATTGTTGAAAAACCACTTTTCGCACTTGTGTTGGTGCAGGAAACCACTTTTGCACTTGTATTAGTGTGGAAAAAACACTTTTCGCACTTGTCTTAGTGTTGAAAAACCACTTTTCGCACTTGTGTTAGTGTTGAAAAACCACTTTTTGCACTTGTGTTAGTGTTGAAAAACCACTTTTTGCACTTATGTTGGTGCAGGAAACCACTTTTGCACTTGTATTAGTGTGGAAAAAACACTTTTTGCACTTGTGATAGTGTTGAAAAACCACTTTTCGCCCTTGTGTTAGTGTTGAAAAACCACTTTTCGCACTTGTGTTAGTGTTGAAAAACCACTTTTCGCACTTGTGTTGGTGCAGGAAACCACTTTTGCACTTGTATTAGTGTGGAAAAAACACTTTTTGCACTTGTGATAGTGTTGAAAAACCACTTTTCGCACTTGTGTTAGTGTTGAAAAACCACTTTTCGCACTTGTATTAGTGTTGAAAAACCACTTTTAGCACTTGTGTTGGTGCAGGAAACCACTTTTGCACTTGTATTAGTGTGGAAAAAACACTTTTTGCACTTGTGATAGTGTTGAAAAACCACTTTTCGCACTTATGTTAGTGTTGAAAAACCACTTTTCGCACTTGTGTTGGTGCAGGAAACCACTTTTGCACTTGTATTAGTGTGGAAAAAACACTTTTCACACCTGTGTTAGTGTTGAAAAACAACTTTTCGCACTTGTGTTAGTGTTGAAAAACCACTTTTTGCAATTGTGTTGGTGCAGGAAACCACTTTTGCACTTGTATTAGTGTGGAAAAAACACTTTTTGCACTTGTGTTAGTGTTGAAAAACCACTTTTCGCACTTGTGTTAGTGTTGAAAAACCACTTTTCGCACTTGTGTTAGTGTTGAAAAACCACTTTTCGCACTTGTGTTGGTGCAGGAAACCACTTTTGCACTTGTATTAGTGTGGAAAAAACACTTTTCGCACTTGTGTTATTGTTGAAAAACCACTTTTCGCACTTGTGTTAGTGATGAAAAACCACTTTTCGCACTTGTGTTAGTGTTGAAAAACCACTTTTCGCACTTGTGTTGGTGCAGGAAACCACTTTTACACTTGTATTAGTGTGGAAAAAACACTTTTCGCACTTGTGTTAGTGTTGAAAAACCACTTTTCGCACCTGTGTTAGTGTTGAAAAACCACTTTTTGCACTTGTGTTAGTGTTGAAAAATCACTTTTCGCAATTGTGTTGGTGCAGGAAACCACTTTTGCACTTGTATTAGTGTGGAAAAAACACTTTTCGCACTTGTGTTAGTGTTGAAAAACCACTTTTCGCACTTGTGTTAGTGTTGAAAAACCACTTTTCGCACTTGTGTTGGTGCAGGAAACCACTTTTGCACTTGTATTAGTGTGGAAAAAACACTTTTTGCACTTGTGATAGTGTTGAAAAACCACTTTTCGCACTTGTGTTAGTGTTGAAAAACCACTTTTTGCACTTGTGTTAGTGTTGAAAAACCACTTTTCGCACTTGTGTTAGTGTTGAAAAACCCACTTTTCGCACTTGTGTTGGTGCAGGAAACCACTTTTGCACTTGTATTAGTGTGGAAAAAACACTTTTTGCACTTGTGATAGTGTTGAAAAACCACTTTTCGCACTTGTGTTAGTGTTGAAAAACCACTTTTCGCACTTGTGTTAGTGTTGAAAAACCACTTTTCGCACTTGTGTTGGTGCAGGAAACCACTTTTGCACTTGTATTAATGTGGAAAAAACACTTTTTGCACTTGTGTTAGTGTTGAAAAACACTTTTCGCACTTGTGTTAGTGTTGAAAAACCACTTTTCGCACTTGTGTTGGTGCAGGAAACCACTTTTGCACTTGTATTAGTGTGGAAAAAACACTTTTCGCACTTGTGTTAGTGTTGAAAAACCACTTTTCGCACTTGTGTTAGTGTTGAAAAACCACTTTTCGCACTTGAGTTAGTGTTGAAAAACCACTTTTCGCACTTGTGTTGGTGCAGGAAACCACTTTTGCACTTGTATTAGTGTGGAAAAAACACTTTTCGCACTTGTGTTAGTGTTGAAAAACCACTTTTCGCACTTGTGTTAGTGTTGAAAAACCACTTTTCGCACTTGTGTTGGTGCAGGAAACCACTTTTGCACTCGTATTAGTGTGGAAAAAACACTTTTTGCACTTGTGATAGTGTTGAAAAACCACTTTTCGCCCTTGTGTTAGTGTTGAAAAACCACTTTTCGCACTTGTGTTAGTGTTGAAAAACCACTTTTCGCACTTGTGTTGGTGCAGGAAACCACTTTTGCACTTGTATTAGTGTGGAAAAAACACTTTTTGCACTTGTGATAGTGTTGAAAAACCACTTTTCACACTTGTGTTAGTGTTGAAAAACCACTTTTCGCACTTGTATTAGTGTTGAAAAACCACTTTTAGCACTTGTGTTGGTGCAGGAAACCACTTTTGCACTTGTATTAGTGTGGAAAAAACACTTTTTGCACTTGTGATAGTGTTGAAAAACCACTTTTCGCACTTATGTTAGTGTTGAAAAACCACTTTTCGCACTTGTGTTGGTGCAGGAAACCACTTTTGCACTTGTATTAGTGTGGAAAAAACACTTTTCACACTTGTGTTAGTATTGAAAAACCACTTTTCGCACTTGTGTTAGTGTTGAAAAACCACTTTTTGCACTTGTGTTGGTGCAGGAAACCACTTTTGCACTTGTATTAGTGTGGAAAAAACACTTTTCGCACTTGTGTTAGTGTTGAAAAACCACTTTTCGCACTTGTGTTAGTGTTGAAAAACCACTTTTCGCACTTGTGTTAGTGTTGAAAAACCACTTTTCGCACTTGTGTTAGTGTTGAAAAACCACTTTTCGCACTTGTGTTGGTGCAGGAAACCACTTTTGCACTTGTATAAGTGTGGAAAAAACACTTTTTGCACATGTGATTGTGTTGAAAAACCTCTTTTTGCACTTGTGTTAGTGTTGAAAAACCACTTTTCGCATTTGTGTTAGTGTTGAAAAACCACTTTTCGCACTTGTGTTGGTGCAGGAAACCACTTTTTCACTTGTATTAGTGTGGAAAAAACACTTTTCGCACTTGTGTTAGTGTTGAAAAACCACTTTTCGCACTTGTGTTAGTGTTGAAAAACCACTTTTCGCACTTGTGTTAGTGTTGAAAAACCACTTTTTGCACTTGTGTTGGTGCAGGAAACCACTTTTGCACTTGTATTAGTGTGGAAAAAACACTTTTTGCACTTGTGTTAGTGTTGAAAAACAACTTTTCGCACTTGTGTTAGTGTTGAAAAACCACTTTTCGCACTTGTGTTAGTGTTGAAAAACCACTTTTCGCACTTGTGTTGGTGCAGGAAACCACTTTTGCACTTGTATTAGTGTGGAAAAAACACTTTTCGCACTTGTGTTATTGTTGAAAAACAACTTTTCGCACTTGTGTTAGTGATGAAAAACCACATTTCGCACTTGTGTTAGTGTTGAAAAACCACTTTTCGCACTTGTGTTGGTGCAGGAAACCACTTTTGCACTTGTATTAGTGTGGAAAAAACACTTTTCGCACTTGTGTTAGTGTTGAAAAACCACTTTTCGCACCTGTGTTAGTGTTGAAAAACCACTTTTTGCACTTGTGTTAGTGTTGAAAAATCACTTTTCGCACTTGTGTTGCTGCAGGAAACCACTTTTGCACTTGTATTAGTGTGGAAAAAACACTTTTCGCACTTGTGTTAGTGTTGAAAAACCACTTTTCGCACTTGTGTTAGTGTTGAAAAACCACTTTTCGCACTTGTGTTGGTGCAGGAAACCACTTTTGCACTTGTATTAGTGTGGAAAAAACACTTTTTGCACTTGTGATAGTGTTGAAAAACCACTTTTCGCACTTGTGTTAGTGTTGAAAAACCACTTTTCGCACTTGTGTTAGTGTTGAAAAACCACTTTTCGCACTTGTGTTAGTGTTGAAAAACCCACTTTTCGCACTTGTGTTGGTGCAGGAAACCACTTTTGCACTTGTATTAGTGTGGAAAAAACACTTTTTGCACTTGTGATAGTGTTGAAAAACCACTTTTCGCACTTGTGTTAGTGTTGAAAAACCACTTTTTGCACTTGTGTTAGTGTTGAAAAACCACTTTTCGCACTTGTGTTAGTGTTGAAAAACCCACTTTTCGCACTTGTGTTGGTGCAGGAAACCACTTTTGCACTTGTATTAGTGTGGAAAAAACACTTTTTGCACTTGTGATAGTGTTGAAAAACCACTTTTCGCACTTGTGTTAGTGTTGAAAAACCACTTTTCGCACTTGTGTTAGTGTTGAAAAACCACTTTTCGCACTTGTGTTGGTGCAGGAAACCACTTTTTCACTTGTATTAGTGTGGAAAAAACACTTTTCGCACTTGTGTTAGTGTTGAAAAACCACTTTTCGCACTTGTGTTAGTGTTGAAAAACCACTTTTCGCACTTGTGTTAGTGTTGAAAAACCACTTTTTGCACTTGTGTTGGTGCAGGAAACCACTTTTGCACTTGTATTAGTGTGGAAAAAACACTTTTTGCACTTGTGTTAGTGTTGAAAAACAACTTTTCGCACTTGTGTTAGTGTTGAAAAACCACTTTTCGCACTTGTGTTAGTGTTGAAAAACCACTTTTCGCACTTGTGTTGGTGCAGGAAACCACTTTTGCACTTGTATTAGTGTGGAAAAAACACTTTTCGCACTTGTGTTATTGTTGAAAAACAACTTTTCGCACTTGTGTTAGTGATGAAAAACCACATTTCGCACTTGTGTTAGTGTTGAAAAACCACTTTTCGCACTTGTGTTGGTGCAGGAAACCACTTTTGCACTTGTATTAGTGTGGAAAAAACACTTTTCGCACTTGTGTTAGTGTTGAAAAACCACTTTTCGCACCTGTGTTAGTGTTGAAAAACCACTTTTTGCACTTGTGTTAGTGTTGAAAAATCACTTTTCGCACTTGTGTTGCTGCAGGAAACCACTTTTGCACTTGTATTAGTGTGGAAAAAACACTTTTCGCACTTGTGTTAGTGTTGAAAAACCACTTTTCGCACTTGTGTTAGTGTTGAAAAACCACTTTTCGCACTTGTGTTGGTGCAGGAAACCACTTTTGCACTTGTATTAGTGTGGAAAAAACACTTTTTGCACTTGTGATAGTGTTGAAAAACCACTTTTCGCACTTGTGTTAGTGTTGAAAAACCACTTTTCGCACTTGTGTTAGTGTTGAAAAACCACTTTTCGCACTTGTGTTAGTGTTGAAAAACCCACTTTTCGCACTTGTGTTGGTGCAGGAAACCACTTTTGCACTTGTATTAGTGTGGAAAAAACACTTTTTGCACTTGTGATAGTGTTGAAAAACCACTTTTCGCACTTGTGTTAGTGTTGAAAAACCACTTTTTGCACTTGTGTTAGTGTTGAAAAACCACTTTTCGCACTTGTGTTAGTGTTGAAAAACCCACTTTTCGCACTTGTGTTGGTGCAGGAAACCACTTTTGCACTTGTATTAGTGTGGAAAAAACACTTTTTGCACTTGTGATAGTGTTGAAAAACCACTTTTCGCACTTGTGTTAGTGTTGAAAAACCACTTTTCGCACTTGTGTTAGTGTTGAAAAACCACTTTTCGCACTTGTGTTGGTGCAGGAAACCACTTTTGCACTTGTATTAATGTGGAAAAAACACTTTTTGCACTTGTGTTAGTGTTGAAAAACACTTTTCGCACTTGTGTTAGTGTTGAAAAACCACTTTTCGCACTTGTGTTGGTGCAGGAAACCACTTTTGCACTTGTATTAGTGTGGAAAAAACACTTTTCGCACTTGTGTTAGTGTTGAAAAACCACTTTTCGCACTTGTGTTAGTGTTGAAAAACCACTTTTCGCACTTGTGTTGGTGCAGGAAACCACTTTTGCACTCGTATTAGTGTGGAAAAAACACTTTTTGCACTTGTGATAGTGTTGAAAAACCACTTTTCGCCCTTGTGTTAGTGTTGAAAAACCACTTTTCGCACTTGTGTTAGTGTTGAAAAACCACTTTTCGCACTTGTGTTGGTGCAGGAAACCACTTTTGCACTTGTATTAGTGTGGAAAAAACACTTTTTGCACTTGTGATAGTGTTGAAAAACCACTTTTCACACTTGTGTTAGTGTTGAAAAACCACTTTTCGCACTTGTATTAGTGTTGAAAAACCACTTTTAGCACTTGTGTTGGTGCAGGAAACCACTTTTGCACTTGTATTAGTGTGGAAAAAACACTTTTTGCACTTGTGATAGTGTTGAAAAACCACTTTTCGCACTTATGTTAGTGTTGAAAAACCACTTTTCGCACTTGTGTTGGTGCAGGAAACCACTTTTGCACTTGTATTAGTGTGGAAAAAACACTTTTCACACTTGTGTTAGTGTTGAAAAACCACTTTTCGCACTTGTGTTAGTGTTGAAAAACCACTTTTTGCACTTGTGTTGGTGCAGGAAACCACTTTTGCACTTGTATTAGTGTGGAAAAAACACTTTTCGCACTTGTGTTAGTGTTGAAAAACCACTTTTCGCACTTGTGTTAGTGTTGAAAAACCACTTTTCGCACTTGAGTTAGTGTTGAAAAACCACTTTTCGCACTTGTGTTGGTGCAGGAAACCACTTTTGCACTTGTATTAGTGTGGAAAAAACACTTTTCGCACTTGTGTTAGTGTTGAAAAACCACTTTTCGCACTTGTGTTAGTGTTGAAAAACCACTTTTCGCACTTGTGTTGGTGCAGGAAACCACTTTTGCACTTGTATTAGTGTGGAAAAAACACTTTTTGCACTTGTGATAGTGTTGAAAAACCACTTTTCGCACTTGTGTTAGTGTTGAAAAACCACTTTTCGCACTTGTGTTAGTGTTGAAAAACCACTTTTCGCACTTGTGTTGGTGCAGGAAACCACTTTTGCACTTGTATTAGTGTGGAAAAAACACTTTTCGCACTTGTGTTAGTGTTGAAAAACCACTTTTCGCACTTGTGTTATTGTTGAAAAACCACTTTTCGCACTT
This sequence comes from Myxine glutinosa, assembly GCF_964187855.1. Lineage (NCBI taxonomy): Eukaryota > Metazoa > Chordata > Myxini > Myxiniformes > Myxinidae > Myxine > Myxine glutinosa. The sequence continues at coordinate 56,345 of NW_027618656.1, forward strand.
GTGTTGGTGCAGGAAACCACTTTTGCACTTGTATTAGTGTGGAAAAAACACTTTTCGCACTTGTCTTAGTGTTGAAAAACCACTTTTCGCACTTGTGTTAGTGTTGAAAAACCACTTTTTGCACTTGTGTTAGTGTTGAAAAACCACCTTTTGCACTTATGTTGGTGCAGGAAACCACTTTTGCACTTGTATTAGTGTGGAAAAAACACTTTTTGCACTTGTGATAGTGTTGAAAAACCACTTTTCGCCCTTGTGTTAGTGTTGAAAAACCACTTTTCGCACTTGTGTTAGTGTTGAAAAACCACTTTTCGCACTTGTGTTGGTGCAGGAAACCACTTTTGCACTTGTATTAGTGTGGAAAAAACACTTTTTGCACTTGTGATAGTGTTGAAAAACCACTTTTCGCACTTGTGTTAGTGTTGAAAAACCACTTTTCGCACTTGTATTAGTGTTGAAAAACCACTTTTAGCACTTGTGTTGGTGCAGGAAACCACTTTTGCACTTGTATTAGTGTGGAAAAAACACTTTTTGCACTTGTGATAGTGTTGAAAAACCACTTTTCGCACTTATGTTAGTGTTGAAAAACCACTTTTCGCACTTGTGTTGGTGCAGGAAACCACTTTTGCACTTGTATTAGTGTGGAAAAAACACTTTTCACACCTGTGTTAGTGTTGAAAAACCACTTTTCGCACTTGTGTTAGTGTTGAAAAACCACTTTTTGCACTTGTGTTGGTGCAGGAAACCACTTTTGCACTTGTATTAGTGTGGAAAAAACACTTTTCGCACTTGTGTTAGTGTTGAAAAACCACTTTTCGCACTTGTGTTAGTGTTGAAAAACCACTTTTCGCACTTGTGTTAGTGTAGAAAAACCACTTTTCGCACTTGTGTTGGTGCAGGAAACCACTTTTGCACTTGTATAAGTGTAGAAAAAACACTTTTTGCACTTGTGATTGTGTTGAAAAACCTCTTTTTGCACTTGTGTTAGTGTTGAAAAACCACTTTTCGCATTTGTTTTCGTGTTGAAAAACCACTTTTCGCACTTGTGTTGGTGCAGGAAACCACTTTTTCACTTGTATTAGTGTGGAAAAAACACTTTTCGCACTTGTGTTAGTGTTGAAAAACCACTTTTCGCACTTGTGTTAGTGTTGAAAAACCACTTTTCGCACTTGTGTTAGTGTTGAAAAACCACTTTTTGCACTTGTGTTGGTGCAGGAAACCACTTTTGCACTTGTATTAGTGTGGAAAAAACACTTTTTGCACTTGTGTTAGTGTTGAAAAACCTCTTTTCGCACTTGTGTTAGTGTTGAAAAACCACTTTTCGCACTTGTGTTAGTGTTGAAAAACCACTTTTCGCACTTGTGTTGGTGCAGGAAACCACTTTTGCACTTGTATTAGTGTGGAAAAAACACTTTTCGCACTTGTGTTATTGTTGAAAAACCACTTTTCGCACTTGTGTTAGTGATGAAAAACCACTTTTCGCACTTGTGTTAGTGTTGAAAAACCACTTTTCGCACTTGTGTTGGTGCAGGAAACCACTTTTGCACTTGTATTAGTGTGGAAAAAACACTTTTCGCACTTGTGTTAGTGTTGAAAAACCACTTTTCGCACTTGTGTTAGTGTTGAAAAACCACTTTTCGCACTTGTATTAGTGTTGAAAAACCACTTTTAGCACTTGTGTTGGTGCAGGAAACCACTTTTGCACTTGTATTAGTGTGGAAAAAACACTTTTTGCACTTGTGATAGTGTTGAAAAACCACTTTTCGCACTTATGTTAGTGTTGAAAAACCACTTTTCGCACTTGTGTTGGTGCAGGAAACCACTTTTGCACTTGTATTAGTGTGGAAAAAACACTTTTCACACCTGTGTTAGTGTTGAAAAACCACTTTTCGCACTTGTGTTAGTGTTGAAAAACCACTTTTTGCACTTGTGTTGGTGCAGGAAACCACTTTTGCACTTGTATTAGTGTGGAAAAAACACTTTTCGCACTTGTGTTAGTGTTGAAAAACCACTTTTCGCACTTGTGTTAGTGTTGAAAAACCACTTTTCGCACTTGTGTTAGTGTAGAAAAACCACTTTTCGCACTTGTGTTGGTGCAGGAAACCACTTTTGCACTTGTATAAGTGTAGAAAAAACACTTTTTGCACTTGTGATTGTGTTGAAAAACCTCTTTTTGCACTTGTGTTAGTGTTGAAAAACCACTTTTCGCATTTGTTTTCGTGTTGAAAAACCACTTTTCGCACTTGTGTTGGTGCAGGAAACCACTTTTTCACTTGTATTAGTGTGGAAAAAACACTTTTCGCACTTGTGTTAGTGTTGAAAAACCACTTTTCGCACTTGTGTTAGTGTTGAAAAACCACTTTTCGCACTTGTGTTAGTGTTGAAAAACCACTTTTTGCACTTGTGTTGGTGCAGGAAACAACTTTTGCACTTGTATTAGTGTGGAAAAAACACTTTTTGCACTTGTGTTAGTGTTGAAAAACCACTTTTCGCACTTGTGTTAGTGTTGAAAAACCACTTTTCGCACTTGTGTTAGTGTTGAAAAACCACTTTTCGCACTTGTGTTGGTGCAGGAAACCACTTTTGCACTTGTATTAGTGTGGAAAAAACACTTTTCGCACTTGTGTTATTGTTGAAAAACCACTTTTCGCACTTGTGTTAGTGATGAAAAACCACTTTTCGCACTTGTGTTAGTGTTGAAAAACCACTTTTCGCACTTGTGTTGGTGCAGGAAACCACTTTTGCACTTGTATTAGTGTGGAAAAAACACTTTTCGCACTTGTGTTAGTGTTGAAAAACCACTTTTCGCACCTGTGTTAGTGTTGAAAAACCACTTTTTGCACTTGTGTTAGTGTTGAAAAACCACTTTTCGCAATTGTGTTGGTGCAGGAAACCACTTTTGCACTTGTATTAGTGTGGAAAAAACACTTTTCGCACTTGTGTTAGTGTTGAAAAACCACTTTTCGCACTTGTGTTAGTGTTGAAAAACCACTTTTCGCACTTGTGTTGGTGCAGGAAACCACTTTTGCACTTGTATTAGTGTGGAAAAAACACTTTTTGCACTTGTGATAGTGTTGAAAAACCACTTTTCGCACTTGTGTTAGTGTTGAAAAACCACTTTTTGCACTTGTGTTAGTGTTGAAAAACCACTTTTCGCACTTGTGTTGGTGCAGGAAACCACTTTTGCACTTGTATTAGTGTGGAAAAAACACTTTTTGCACTTGTGATAGTGTTGAAAAACCACTTTTCGCACTTGTGTTAGTGTTGAAAAACCACTTTTCGCACTTGTGTTAGTGTTGAAAAACCACTTTTCGCACTTGTGTTGGTGCAGGAAACCACTTTTGCACTTGTATTAATGTGGAAAAAACACTTTTTGCACTTGTGTTAGTGTTGAAAAACACTTTTCGCACTTGTGTTAGTGTTGAAAAACCACTTTTCGCACTTGTGTTGGTGCAGGAAACCACTTTTGCACTTGTATTAGTGTGGAAAAAACACTTTTCGCACTTGTGTTAGTGTTGAAAAACCACTTTTCGCACTTGTGTTAGTGTTGAAAAACCACTTTTCGCACTTGAGTTAGTGTTGAAAAACCACTTTTCGCACTTGTGTTGGTGCAGGAAACCACTTTTGCACTTGTATTAGTGTGGAAAAAACACTTTTCGCACTTGTGTTAGTGTTGAAAAACCACTTTTCGCACTTGTGTTAGTGTTGAAAAACCACTTTTCGCACTTGTGTTGGTGCAGGAAACCACTTTTGCACTCGTATTAGTGTGGAAAAAACACTTTTTGCACTTGTGATAGTGTTGAAAAACCACTTTTCGCCCTTGTGTTAGTGTTGAAAAACCACTTTTCGCACTTGTGTTAGTGTTGAAAAACCACTTTTCGCACTTGTGTTGGTGCAGGAAACCACTTTTGCACTTGTATTAGTGTGGAAAAAACACTTTTTGCACTTGTGTTAGTGTTGAAAAACCACTTTTAGCACTTGTGTTGGTGCAGGAAACCACTTTTGCACTTGTATTAGTGTGGAAAAAACACTTTTTGCACTTGTGATAGTGTTGAAAAACCACTTTTCGCACTTATGTTAGTGTTGAAAAACCACTTTTCGCACTTGTGTTGGTGCAGGAAACCACTTTTGCACTTGTATTAGTGTGGAAAAAACACTTTTCACACTTGTGTTAGTATTGAAAAACCACTTTTCGCACTTGTGTTAGTGTTGAAAAACCACTTTTTGCACTTGTGTTGGTGCAGGAAACCACTTTTGCACTTGTATTAGTGTGGAAAAAACACTTTTCGCACTTGTGTTAGTGTTGAAAAACCACTTTTCGCACTTGTGTTAGTGTTGAAAAACCACTTTTCGCACTTGTGTTAGTGTTGAAAAACCACTTTTCGCACTTGTGTTAGTGTTGAAAAACCACTTTTCGCACTTGTTTTGGTGCAGGAAACCACTTTTGCACTTGTATAAGTGTGGAAAAAACACTTTTTGCACTTGTGATTGTGTTGAAAAACCTCTTTTTGCACTTGTGTTAGTGTTGAAAAACCACTTTTCGCATTTGTGTTAGTGTTGAAAAACCACTTTTCGCACTTGTGTTGGTGCAGGAAACCACTTTTTCACTTGTATTAGTGTGGAAAAAACACTTTTCGCACTTGTGTTAGTGTTGAAAAACCACTTTTCGCACTTGTGTTAGTGTTGAAAAACCACTTTTCGCACTTGTGTTAGTGTTGAAAAACCACTTTTTGCACTTGTGTTGGTGCAGGAAACCACTTTTGCACTTGTATTAGTGTGGAAAAAACACTTTTCGCACTTGTGTTAGTGTTGAAAAACCACTTTTCGCACCTGTGTTAGTGTTGAAAAACCACTTTTTGCACTTGTGTTAGTGTTGAAAAATCACTTTTCGCACTTGTGTTGGTGCAGGAAACCACTTTTGCACTTGTATTAGTGTGGAAAAAACACTTTTCGCACTTGTGTTAGTGTTGAAAAACCACTTTTCGCACTTGTGTTAGTGTTGAAAAACCACTTTTCGCACTTGTGTTGGTGCAGGAAACCACTTTTGCACTTGTATTAGTGTGGAAAAAACACTTTTTGCACTTGTGATAGTGTTGAAAAACCACTTTTCGCACTTGTGTTAGTGTTGAAAAACCACTTTTCGCACTTGTGTTAGTGTTGAAAAACCACTTTTCGCACTTGTGTTAGTGTTGAAAAACCCACTTTTCGCACTTGTGTTGGTGCAGGAAACCACTTTTGCACTTGTATTAGTGTGGAAAAAACACTTTTTGCACTTGTGATAGTGTTGAAAAACCACTTTTCGCACTTGTGTTAGTGTTGAAAAACCACTTTTCGCACTTGTGTTAGTGTTGAAAAACCACTTTTCGCACTTGTGTTGGTGCAGGAAACCACTTTTGCACTTGTATTAGTGTGGAAAAAACACTTTTTGCACTTGTGTTAGTGTTGAAAAACACTTTTCGCACTTGTGTTAGTGTTGAAAAACCACTTTTCGCACTTGTGTTGGTGCAGGAAACCACTTTTGCACTTGTATTAGTGTGGAAAAAACACTTTTCGCACTTGTGTTAGTGTTGAAAAACCACTTTTCGCACTTGTGTTGGTGTTGAAAAACCACTTTTCGCACTTGAGTTAGTGTTGAAAAACCACTTTTCGCACTTGTGTTGGTGCAGGAAACCACTTTTGCACTTGTATTAGTGTGGAAAAAACACTTTTTGCACTTGTGATAGTGTTGAAAAACCACTTTTCGCACTTGTGTTAGTGTTGAAAAACCACTTTTCGCACTTGTGTTAGTGTTGAAAAACCACTTTTCGCACTTGTGTTGGTGCAGGAAACCACTTTTGCACTTGTATTAGTGTGGAAAAAACACTTTTTGCACTTGTGATAGTGTTGAAAAACCACTTTTCGCACTTGTGTTAGTGTTGAAAAACCACTTTTCGCACTTGTGTTAGTGTTGAAAAACCACTTTTCGCACTTGTGTTAGTGTTGAAAAACCCACTTTTCGCACTTGTGTTGGTGCAGGAAACCACTTTTGCACTTGTATTAGTGTGGAAAAAACACTTTTTGCACTTGTGATAGTGTTGAAAAACCACTTTTCGCACTTGTGTTAGTGTTGAAAAACCACTTTTTGCACTTGTGTTAGTGTTGAAAAACCACTTTTCGCACTTGTGTTAGTGTTGAAAAACCCACTTTTCGCACTTGTGTTGGTGCAGGAAACCACTTTTGCACTTGTATTAGTGTGGAAAAAACACTTTTTGCACTTGTGATAGTGTTGAAAAACCACTTTTCGCACTTGTGTTAGTGTTGAAAAACCACTTTTCGCACTTGTGTTAGTGTTGAAAAACCACTTTTCGCACTTGTGTTGGTGCAGGAAACCACTTTTGCACTTGTATTAATGTGGAAAAAACACTTTTTGCACTTGTGTTAGTGTTGAAAAACACTTTTCGCACTTGTGTTAGTGTTGAAAAACCACTTTTCGCACTTGTGTTGGTGCAGGAAACCACTTTTGCACTTGTATTAGTGTGGAAAAAACACTTTTCGCACTTGTGTTAGTGTTGAAAAACCACTTTTCGCACTTGTGTTAGTGTTGAAAAACCACTTTTCGCACTTGTGTTGGTGCAGGAAACCACTTTTGCACTCGTATTAGTGTGGAAAAAACACTTTTTGCACTTGTGATAGTGTTGAAAAACCACTTTTCGCCCTTGTGTTAGTGTTGAAAAACCACTTTTCGCACTTGTGTTAGTGTTGAAAAACCACTTTTCGCACTTGTGTTGGTGCAGGAAACCACTTTTGCACTTGTATTAGTGTGGAAAAAACACTTTTTGCACTTGTGATAGTGTTGAAAAACCACTTTTCACACTTGTGTTAGTGTTGAAAAACCACTTTTCGCACTTGGATTAGTGTTGAAAAACCACTTTTAGCACTTGTGTTGGTGCAGGAAACCACTTTTGCACTTGTATTAGTGTGGAAAAAACACTTTTTGCACTTGTGATAGTGTTGAAAAACCACTTTTCGCACTTATGTTAGTGTTGAAAAACCACTTTTCGCACTTGTGTTGGTGCAGGAAACCACTTTTGCACTTGTATTAGTGTGGAAAAAACACTTTTCACACTTGTGTTAGTGTTGAAAAACCACTTTTCGCACTTGTGTTAGTGTTGAAAAACCACTTTTTGCACTTGTGTTGGTGCAGGAAACCACTTTTGCACTTGTATTAGTGTGGAAAAAACACTTTTCGCACTTGTGTTAGTGTTGAAAAACCACTTTTCGCACTTGTGTTAGTGTTGAAAAACCACTTTTCGCACTTGAGTTAGTGTTGAAAAACCACTTTTCGCACTTGTGTTGGTGCAGGAAACCACTTTTGCACTTGTATTAGTGTGGAAAAAACACTTTTCGCACTTGTGTTAGTGTTGAAAAACCACTTTTCACACTTGTGTTAGTGTTGAAAAACCACTTTTCGCACTTGTGTTGGTGCAGGAAACCACTTTTGCACTTGTATTAGTGTGGAAAAAACACTTTTTGCACTTGTGATAGTGTTGAAAAACCACTTTTCGCACTTGTGTTAGTGTTGAAAAACCACTTTTCGCACTTGTGTTAGTGTTGAAAAACCACTTTTCGCACTTGTGTTGGTGCAGGAAACCACTTTTGCACTTGTATTAGTGTGGAAAAAACACTTTTCGCACTTGTGTTAGTGTTGAAAAACCACTTTTCGCACTTGTGTTATTGTTGAAAAACCACTTTTCGCACTTGTGTTGGTGCAGAAAACCACTTTTGCACTTGTATTAGTGTGGAAAAAACACTTTTCGCACTTGTGTTAGTGTTGAAAAACCACTTTTCGCACTTGTGTTAGTGTTGAAAAACCACTTTTCGCACTTGTGTTGGTGCAGGAAACCACTTTTGCACTTGTATTAGTGTGGAAAAAACACTTTTTGCACTTGTGATAGTGTTGAAAAACCACTTTTCGCACTTGTGTTAGTGTTGAAAAACCACTTTTCGCACTTGTGTTAGTGTTGAAAAACCACTTTTCGCACTTGTGTTGGTGCAGGAAACCACTTTTGCACTTGTATTAGTGTGGAAAAAACACTTTTCGCACTTGTGTTAGTGTTGAAAAACCACTTTTCGCACTTGTGTTATTGTTGAAAAACCACTTTTCGCACTTGTGTTGGTGCAGGAAACCACTTTTGCACTTGTATTAGTGTGGAAAAAACACTTTTCGCACTTGTCTTAGTGTTGAAAAACCACTTTTTGCACTTGTGTTAGTGTTGAAAAACCACCTTTTGCACTTATGTTGGTGCAGGAAACCACTTTTGCACTTGTATTAGTGTGGAAAAAACACTTTTTGCACTTGTGATAGTGTTGAAAAACCACTTTTCGCCCTTGTGTTAGTGTTGAAAAACCACTTTTCGCACTTGTGTTAGTGTTGAAAAACCACTTTTCGCACTTGTGTTGGTGCAGGAAACCACTTTTGCACTTGTATTAGTGTGGAAAAAACACTTTTTGCACTTGTGATAGTGTTGAAAAACCACTTTTCGCACTTGTGTTAGTGTTGAAAAACCACTTTTCGCACTTGTATTAGTGTTGAAAAACCACTTTTAGCACTTGTGTTGGTGCAAGAAACCACTTTTGCACTTGTATTAGTGTGGAAAAAACACTTTTTGCACTTGTGATAGTGTTGAAAAACCACTTTTCGCACTTATGTTAGTGTTGAAAAACCACTTTTCGCACTTGTGTTGGTGCAGGAAACCACTTTTGCACTTGTATTAGTGTGGAAAAAACACTTTTCACACCTGTGTTAGTGTTGAAAAACCACTTTTCGCACTTGTGTTAGTGTTGAAAAACCACTTTTTGCACTTGTGTTGGTGCAGGAAACCACTTTTGCACTTGTATTAGTGTGGAAAAAACACTTTTCGCACTTGTGTTAGTGTTGAAAAACCACTTTTCGCACTTGTGTTAGTGTTGAAAAACCACTTTTCGCACTTGTGTTAGTGTAGAAAAACCACTTTTCGCACTTGTGTTGGTGCAGGAAACCACTTTTGCACTTGTATAAGTGTAGAAAAAACACTTTTTGCACTTGTGATTGTGTTGAAAAACCTCTTTTTGCACTTGTGTTAGTGTTGAAAAACCACTTTTCGCATTTGTTTTAGTGTTGAAAAACCACTTTTCGCACTTGTGTTGGTGCAGGAAACCACTTTTTCACTTGTATTAGTGTGGAAAAAACACTTTTCGCACTTGTGTT
>NW_027618657.1:0-65485 GCF_964187855.1 Myxine glutinosa
ACTTGTGTTAGTGTTGAAAAACCACTTTTCGCACTTGTGTTAGTGTTGAAAAACCACTTTTCGCAGTTGTGTTGGTGCAGGAAACCACTTTTGCACTTGTATTAGTGTGGAAAAACCACTTTTCGCACTTGTGTTAGTGTTGAAAAACCACTTTTCGCACTTGTTTAGCTGTTGAAAAACCACTTTTCGCACTTGTGTTAGTGTTGAAAAACCACTTTTCGCACTTGTGTTGGTGCAGGAAACCACTTTAGCACTTGTATTAGTGTGGAAAAAACACTTTTCGCGCTTGTGTTAGTGTTGAAAAACCACTTTTCGCACTTGTGTTAGTGTTGAAAAACCACTTTTCGCACTTGTGTTGGTGCAGGAAACCACTTTTGCACTTGTATTAGTGTGGAAAAAAACACTTTTCGCACTTGTGTAGTGTTGAAAACCACTTTTCGCACTTGTGTTAGTGTTGAAAAACCACTTTTCGCACTTGTGTTAGTGTTGAAAAACCACTTTTCGCACTTGTGTGGTGCAGGAAACCACTTTTGCACTTGTATTAGTGTGGAAAACCACTTTTCGCACTTGTGTTAGTGTTGAAAAGCCACTTTTCGCACTTGTGTTAGTGTTGTAAAACCACTTTTCGCACTTGTGTTGGTGCAGGAAACCACTTTTGCACTTGTATTAGTGGTGGAAAAAAGACTTTTTGCACTTGTGATAGTGTTGAAAAAACCACTTTTCGCACTTTTGTTAGTGTGAAAAACCACTTTTCGCACTTGTGTTGGTGCAGGAAACCACTTTTGCACTTGTATTAGTGTGGAAAAACCACTTTTCGCACTTGTGTTAGTGTTGAAAACCACTTTTCGCACTTGTGTTAGTGTTGAAAAAACCACTTTTCGCACTTGTGTTAGTGTTGAAAAACCACTTTTCGCACTTGTGTTGGTGCAGGAAACCACTTTTGCACTTGTATTAGTGTGGAAAAAACACTTTTCGCACTTGTGTTAGTGTTGAAAAACCACTTTTCGCACTTGTGTTAGTGTTGAAAAACCACTTTTCGCACCTGTGTTAGTGTTGAAAAACCCACTTTTTCGCACTTGTGTTGGTGCAGGAAACCACTTTTGCACTTGTATTAGTGTGGAAAAAACACTTTTTGCACTTTGTTAGTGTTGAAAAACCACTTTTCGCACATTGTGTTGTTGCAGAAACCACTATTGCACTTCTATTAGTATGGAAAAACCACTTTTCCGCACTTGTGTTAGTGTTGGAAAACCACTTTTCGCATTTGTGTTAGTGTTGAAAAACCACTTTTCGCACTTGTGTTAGTGTTGAAAAACACTTTTCGCACTTGTGTTAGTGTTGAAAAACCACTTTTCGCACTTGTGTTAGTGTTGAAAAACACTTTTCGCACTTGTGTTGGTGCAGGAAACACTTTTGCACTGTATGAGTGTGGAAAAAACACTTTTTGCACTTGTCATAGTGTTGAAAAAACCACTTTTCGCACTTGTGTTAGTGTTGAAAAACCACTTTTCGCACTTGTGTTGGTGCAGGAAACCACTTTTGCACTTGTATTAGTGTGAAAAAACACTTTTCGCACTTGTTTAGTGTTGAAAAACCACTTTTCGCACTTGTGTTAGTGTTGAAAAACCACTTTTCGCACTTGTGTTAGTGTTGAAAAACCACTTTTCGCACTTGTGTTGGTGCAGGAAACCACTTTTGCACTTGTATTAGTGTGGAAAAACCACTTTTGCACTTGTGTTAGTGTTGAAAAGCCACTTTTCGCACTTGTGTTAGTGTTGAAAAACCACTTTTCGCACTTGTGTTGGTGCAGGAACCACTTTTGCACTTGTATTAGTGTGGAATAAAGACTTTTTGCACTTGTGATAGTGTTGAAAACCACTTTTCGCACTTTTGTTAGTGTTGAAAACCACTTTTCGCACTTGTGTTGGTGCAGGAAACCACTTTTGCACTTGTATTAGTGTGGAAAAATCACTTTTCGCACTTGTGTTAGTGTTGAAAAACCACTTTCGCACTTGTGTTAGTGTTGAAAAACCACTTTTCGCACTTGTGTTAGTTTGAAAAACCACTTTTCGCACTTGTGTTAGTGTTGAAAAACCACTTTTCGCACTTGTGTTAGTGTTGAAAACCACTTTTCGCACTTGTGTTGGTGCAGGAAACCACTTTTGCACTTGTATTAGTGTGGAAAAAACACTTTTCGCACTTGTGTTAGTGTTGAAAAACCACTTTTCGCACTTGTGTTAGTGTTGAAAAACCACTTTTCGCACCTGTGTTAGTGTTGAAAAACCACTTTTCGCACTTGTGTTGTGCAGGAAACCACTTTTGCACTTGTATTAGTGTGAAAAAACACTTTTTGCACTTTGGTAGTGTTGAAAACCCACTTTCGCACTTGTGTTGTTGCAGGAAACCACTATTGCACTTGTATTAGTGTGGAAAAACACTTTTCGCACTTGTGTTAGTGTTGGAAAACCACTTTTCGCATTTGTGTTAGTGTTGAAAAACCACTTTTCGCACTTGTGTTAGTGTTGAAAAACCACTTTTCGCACTTGTGTTAGTGTTGAAAAGCAACTTTTCGCACGTTGTGTTAGTGTTGTAAAACCACTTTTCGCACTTGTGTTAGTGTTGAAAAACCACTTTTCGCACTTGTGTTGGTGCAGGAAACCACTTTTGCACTTGTATTAGGTGGAAAAAAACACTTTTTGCACTTTTGATAGTGTTGAAAAACCACTTTTCGCACTTGTGTTGGTGCAGGAAACCACTATTGCACTTGTATTAGTGTGGAAAAACCACTTTTGCACTTGTGTTAGTGTTGGAAAACCACTTTTCGCATTTGTGTTAGTGTTGAAAAACCACTTTTCGCACTTGTGTTGGTGCAGGAAACCACTTTTGCACTTGTATTAGTGTGGAAAAAACACTTTTGGCACTTGTGTTAGTGTTGAAAAACCACTTTTCGCACTTGTGTTAGTGTTGAAAAACCACTTTTCGCACTTGTGTTAGTGTTGAAAAACCACTTTTCGCACTTGTGTTGGTGCAGGAAACCACTTTTGCACTTGTATTAGTGTGGAAAATCCACTTTTCGCACTTGTGTTAGTGTTGAAAAGCCACTTTTCGCACTGTGTTAGTGTTGTAAAACCACTTTTCGCCTTGTGTTGGTGCAGGAAACCACTTTTGCACTTGTATTAGTGTGGAAAAAAGACTTTTTGCACTTGTGACAGTGTTGAAAAACCACTTTTCGCACTTTTGTTAGTGTTGAAAAACCACTTTTCGCACTTGTGTTGGTGCAGGAAAACCACTTTTGCACTTGTATTAGTGGGAAAAACCACTTTTGCACTTGTGTTAGTGTTGAAAAACCACTTTTCGCACTGTGTTAGTGTTGAAAAACCACTTTTTCGCACTTGTGTTAGTGTTGAAAAACCACTTTTCGCACTTGTGTTGGTGCAGGAAACCACTTTTGCACATATATTAGTGTGGAAAAAACACTTTTCGCACTTGTGTTAAGTGTGAAAAACCACTTTTCGCACTTGTGTTAGTGTGAAAAACCACTTTTCGCACTTGTGTTGGTGCAGGAAACCACTTTTGCACTTGTATTAGTGTGGAAAAAACACTTTTCGCACTTGTGTTAGTGTTGAAAAACCACTTTTCGCACTTGTGTTAGTGTTGAAAAACCACTTTTCGCACTTGTGTTAGTGTTGAAAAACCACTTTCGCACTTGTGTTGGTGCAGGGAAACCACTTTTGCACTTGTATAGTGTGGAAAAACCACTTTTCGCACTTGTGTTAGTGTTGAAAAGCCACTTTTCGCACTTGTGTTAGTGTTGTAAAACCACTTTTCGCACTTGTGTTGGTGCAGGAAACCACTTTTGCACTTGTATTAGTGTGGAAAAACCACTTTTCGCACTGTGTTAGTGTTGAAAAACCACTTTTCGCACTTGTGTTAGTGTTGAAAAACCACTTTTCGCACTTGTGTTAGTGTTGAAAAACCACTTTTCGCACTTGTGTTGGTGCAGGAAACCCACTTTTGCACTTGTATTAGTGTGGAAAAAACACTTTTCGCACTTGTGTTAATGTTGAAAAAACCACTTTTCGCACTTGTGTTAGTGTGAAAAACCACTTTTCGCAATCGTGTTAGTGTTGAAAAACCACTTTTCGCACTTGTGTGTGTAGCAGGAAACCACTTTTGCACTTGTATTAGTGTGGAAAAAACACTTTTTGCACTTGTGATAGTGTTGAAAAACCACTTTTCGCACTTGTGTTAGTGTTGAAAAACCACTTTTCGCACTTGTGTTGGTGCAGGAAACCACTTTTGCACTTGTATTAGTGTTGAAAAACCACTTTTCGCACTTGTGTTAGTGTTGAAAAACACTTTTCGCACTTGTGTTAGTGTTGTAAACCACTTTTCGCACTTGTGTTAGTGTTGAAAAACCACTTTTCGCACTTTGTGTTGTGCAGGAAACCACTTTTGCACTTGTATTAGTGTGGAAAAAACACTTTTGCACTTTGATAGTGTTGAAAAACCACTTTTCGCACTTGTGTTGGTGCAGGAAACCACTATTGCACTTGTATTAGTGTGGAAAAACCACTTTTTGCACTTGTGTTAGTGTTGGAAAACCCACTTTTCGCATTTGTGTTAGTGTTGAAAAACCACTTTTCGCACTTGTGTTGGTGCAGGAAACCACTTTTGCACTTGTATTAGTGTGGAAAAAACACTTTTGGCACTTGTGTTAGTGTTGAAAAACCACTTTTCGCACTTGTGTTAGTGTTGAAAAACCACTTTTCGCACTTGTGTTGGTGTTGAAAAACCACTTTTCGCACTTGTGTTGGTGCAGGAAACCACTTTTGCACTTGTATTAGTGTGGAAAAACCACTTTTCGCACTTGTGTTAGTGTTGAAAAGCCACTTTTCGCACTTGTGTTAGTGTTGTAAAACCACTTTTCGCACTTGTGTTGGTGCAGGAAACCACTTTTGCACTTGTATTAGTGTGGAAAAAAGACTTTTTGCACTTGTGACAGTGTTGAAAAACCACTTTTCGCACTTTTGTTAGTGTTGAAAAACCACTTTTCGCACTTGTGTTGGTGCAGGAAAACCACTTTTGCACTTGTATTAGTGTGGAAAAACCACTTTTTGCACTTGTGTTAGTGTTGAAAAACCACTTTTCGCACTTGTGTTAGTGTTGAAAAACCACTTTTCGCACTTGTGTTGGTGCAGGAAACCACTTTTGCACTTGTATTAGTGTGGAAAAAACACTTTTCGCACTTGTGTTAGTGTTGAAAAACCACTTTTCGCACTTGTGTTAGTGTTGAAAAACCACTTTTCGCACTTGTGTTGGTGCAGGAAACCACTTTTGCACTTGTATTAGTGTGGAAAAAACACTTTTCGCACTTGTGTTAGTGTTGAAAAACCACTTTTCGCACTTGTGTTAGTGTTGAAAAACCACTTTTCGCACTTGTGTTAGTGTTGAAAAACCACTTTTCGCACTTGTGTTTGTGCAGGAAACCACTTTTGCACTTGTATTAGTGTGGAAAAACCACTTTTCGCACTTGTGTTAGTGTTGAAAAGCCACTTTTCGCACTTGTGTTAGTGTTGTAAAACCACTTTTCGCACTTGTGTTGGTGCAGGAAACCACTTTTCGCACTTGTATTAGTGTGGAAAAACCACTTTTCGCACTTGTGTTAGTGTTGAAAAACCACTTTTCGCACTTGTGTTAGTGTTGAAAAACCACTTTTCGCACTTGTGTTAGTGTTGAAAAACCACTTTTCGCACTTGTGTTGGTGCAGGAAACCACTTTTGCACTTGTATTAGTGTGGAAAAAACACTTTTCGCACTTGTGTTAATGTTGAAAAACCACTTTTCGCACTTGTGTTAGTGTTGAAAAACCACTTTTCGCACTTGTGTTCGTGTTGAAAAACCACTTTTCGCACTTGTGTTGGTGCAGGAAACCACTTTTGCACTTGTATTAGTGTGGAAAAAACACTTTTTGCACTTGTGATAGTGTTGAAAAACCACTTTTCGCACTTGTGTTAGTGTTGAAAAACCACTTTTCGCACTTGTGTTGGTGCAGGAAACCACTTTTGCACTTGTATTAGTGTGGAAAAACCACTTTTCGCACTTGTGTTAGTGTTGAAAAACCACTTTTCGCACTTGTGTTAGTGTTGAAAAACCACTTTTTGCACTTGTGTTGGAGCAGGAAACCACTTTTGCACTTGTATTAGTGTGGAAAAACACTTTTTGCACTTGTGATAGTGTTGAAAAACCACTTTTCGCACTTGTGTTAGTGTTGAAAAACCACTTTTTGCATTTGTGTTGGTGCAGGAAACCACTTTTGCACTTGTATTAGTGTGGAAAAAACACTTTTTGCACTTGTGATAGTGTTGAAAAACCACTTTTCGCACTTGTGTTAGTGTTGAAAAACCACTTTTCGCACTTGTGTTAGTGTTGAAAAACCACTTTTCGCACTTGTGTTGGTGCAGGAAACCACTTTTGCACTTGTATTAGTGTGGAAAAAACACGTTTCACACTTGTGTTAGTGTAGAAAAACCACTTTTCGCACTTGTGTTAGTGTTGAAAAACCACTTTTCGCACTTGTGTTAGTGTTGAAAAACCACTTTTTGCACTTGTGTTGGTGCAGGAAACCACTTTTGCACTTGTATGAGTGTGGAAAAAACACTTTTTGCACTTGTCATAGTGTTGAAAAACCACTTTTCGCACTTGTGTTAGTGTTGAAAAACCACTTTTCGCACTTGTGTTGGTGCAGGAAACCACTTTTGCACTTGTATTAGTGTGGAAAAAACACTTTTCGCACTTGTGTTAGTGTTGAAAAACCACTTTTCGCACTGGTGTTAGTGTTGAAAAACCACTTTTCGCACTTGTGTTAGTGTTGAAAAACCACTTTTCGCACTTGTGTTGGTGCAGGAAACCACTTTTGCACTTGTATTAGTGTGGAAAACCACTTTTTGCACTTGTGTTAGTGTTGAAAAGCCACTTTTCGCACTTGTGTTAGTGTTGAAAAACCACTTTTCGCACTTGTGTTGGTGCAGGAAACCACTTTTGCACTTGTATTAGTGTGGAATAAAGACTTTTTGCACTTGTGATAGTGTTGAAAAACCACTTTTCGCACTTTTGTTAGTGTTGAAAAACCACTTTTCGCACATGTGTTGGTGCAGGAAACCACTTTTGCACTTGTATTAGTGTGGAAAAATCACTTTTCGCACTTGTGTTAGTGTTGAAAAACCACTTTTCGCACTTGCGTTAGTGTTGAAAAACCACTTTTTGCACTTGTGTTAGTGTTGAAAAACCACTTTTCGCACTTGTGTTGGTGCAGGAAACCACTTTTGCACTTGTAATCGTGTGGAAAAAACACTTTTCGCTCTTGTGTTAGTGTTGAAAAATCACTTTTCGCACTTATGTTAGTGTTGAAAAACCACTTTTCGCACTTGTGTTAGTGTTGAAAAACCACTTTTCGCACTTGTGTTGGTGCAGGAAACCACTTTTGCACTTGTATTAGTGTGGAAAAACCACTTTTCGCACTTGTGTTAGTGTTGAAAAACCACTTTTCGCACTTGTGTTAGTGTTGAAAAACCACTTTTCGCACATGTGTTGGTGCAGGAAACCACTTTTGCACTTGTATTAGTGTGGAAAAAACACTTTTTGCACTTGTGATAGTGTTGAAAAACCACTTTTCGCACTTGTGTTAGTGTTGAAAAACCACTTTTCGCACTTGTGTTAGTGTTGAAAAACCACTTTTCGCACTTGTGTTGGTGCAGGAAACCACTTTTGCACTTGTATTAGTGTGGAAAAAACACTTTTCGCACTTGTGTTAGTGTTGAAAAACCACTTTTCGCACTTGTGTTAGTGTTGAAAAACCACTTTTCGCACTTGTGTTAGTGTTGAAAAACCACTTTTCGCACTTGTGTTGGTGCAGGAAACCACTTTTGCACTTGTATTAGTGTGGAAAAAACACTTTTTGCACTTTTGATAGTGTTGAAAAACCACTTTTCGCACTTGTGTTGTTGCAGGAAACCACTATTGCACTTGTATTAGTGTGGAAAAACCACTTTTCGCACTTGTGTTAGTGTTGGAAAACCACTTTTCGCATTTGTGTTAGTGTTGAAAAACCACTTTTCGCACTTGTGTTGGTGCAGGAAACCACTTTTGCACTTGTATTAGTGTGGAAAAAACACTTTTTGCACTTGTGATAGTGTTGAAAAACCACTTTTCGCACTTGTGTTAGTGTTGAAAAACCACTTTTCGCACTTGTGTTGGTGCAGGAAACCACTTTTGCACTTGTATTAGTGTGGAAAAACCACTTTTCACACTTGTGTTAGTGTTGAAAGACAACTTTTCGCACTTGTGTTGGTGCAGGAAACCACTTTTGCACTTGTATTAGTGTGGAAAGCCACTTTTGGCACTTGTGTTAGTGTTTAAAAACCACTTTTCGCACTTGTGTTAGTGTTGAAAAAACACTTTTCGCAGTTGTGTTGGTGCAGGAAACCACTTTTGCACTTGTATTAGTGTGGAAAAACCACTTTTCGCACTTGTGTTAGTGTTGAAAAACCACTTTTCGCACTTGTGTTAGTGTTGAAAAACCACTTTTCGCACTTGTGTTAGTGTTGAAAAACCACTTTTCGCACTTGTGTTGGTGCAGGAAACCACTTTTGCACTTGTATTAGTGTGGAAAAACACGTTTCGCACTTGTGTTAGTGTTGAAAAACCACTTTTCGCACTTGTGTTAGTGTTGAAAAACCACTTTTCGCACTTGTGTTGGTGCAGGAAACCACTTTTGCACTTGTATTAGTGTGGAAAAAACACTTTTCGCACTAGTGTTAGTGTTGAAAAACCACTTTTCGCACTTGTGTTAGTGTTGAAAAACCACTTTTCGCACTTGTGTTAGTGTTGAAAAACCACTTTTCGCACTTGTGTTGGTGCAGGTAACCACTTTTGCACTTGTATTAGTGTGGAAAAACCACTTTTCGCACTTGTGTTAGTGTTGAAAAGCCACTTTTCGCACTTGTGTTAGTGTTGTAAAACCACTTTTCGAACTTGTGTTGGTGCAGGAAACCACTTTTGCACTTGTATTAGTGTGGAAAAAAGCCTTTTTGCACTTGTGATAGTGTTGAAAAACCACTTTTCGCACTTTTGTTAGTGTTGAAAAAACAATTTTCGCACATGTGTTGGTGCAGGAAACCACTTTTGCACTTGTATTAGTGTGGAAAAACCACTTTTCGCACTTGTGTTAGTGTTGAAAAACCACTTTTCGCACTTGTGTTAGTGTTGAAAAACCACTTTTCGCACTTGTGTTAGTGTTGAAAAACCACTTTTCGCACTTGTGTTAGTGTTGAAAAACCACTTTTCGCACTTGTGTTGGTGCAGCAAACCACTTTTGCACTTGTATTAGTGTGGAAAAAACACTTTTTGCACTTGTGATAGTGTTGAAAAACCACTTTTCGCACTTGTGTTAGTGTTGAAAAACCACTTTTTGCACTTGTGTTGGTGCAGGAAACCACTTTTGCACTTGTATTAGTGTGGAAAAAACACTTTTCGCACTTGTGTTAGTGTTGAAAAACCACTTTTCGCACTTGTGTTCGTGTTGAAAAACCACTTTTCGCACATGTGTTGGTGCAGGAAACCACTTTTGCACTTGTATTAGTGTGGAAAAACCACTATTTGCACTTGTGTTAGTGTTGAAAAGCCACTTTTCGCACTTGTGTTAGTGTTGAAAAACCACTTTTGGCACTTGTGTTGGTGCAGGAAACCACTTTTGCACTTGTATTAGTGTGGAAAGCCACTTTTGGCACTTGTGTTAGTGTTGAAAAACCACTTTTCGCACTTGTGTTAGTGTTGAAAAACCACTTTTCGCAGTTGTGTTGGTGCAGGAAACCACTTTTGCACTTGTATTAGTGTGGAAAAACCACTTTTCGCACTTGTGTTAGTGTTGAAAAACCACTTTTCGCACTTGTGTTAGTGTTGAAAAACCACTTTTCGCACTTGTGTTAGTGTTGAAAAACCACTTTTCGCACTTGTGTTGGTGCAGGAAACCACTTTTGCACTTGTATTAGTGTGGAAAAAACACTTTTCGCACTTGTGTTAGTGTTGAAAAACCACTTTTCGCACTTGTGTTAGTGTTGAAAAACCACTTTTCGCACTTGTGTTGGTGCAGGAAACCACTTTTGCACTTGTATTAGTGTGGAAAAAACACTTTTCGCACTTGTGTTAGTGTTGAAAAACCACTTTTCGCACTTGTGTTAGTGTTGAAAAACCACTTTTCGCACTTGTGTTAGTGTTGAAAAACCACTTTTCGCACTTGTGTTGGTGCAGGAAACCACTTTTGCACTTGTATTAGTGTGGAAAAACCACTTTTCGCACTTGTGTTAGTGTTGAAAAGCCACTTTTCGCACTTGTGTTAGTGTTGTAAAACCACTTTTCGCACTTGTGTTGGTGCAGGAAACCACTTTTGCACTTGTATTAGTGTGGAAAAAAGACTTTTTGCACTTGTGATAGTGTTGAAAAACCACTTTTCGCACTTTTGTTAGTGTTGAAAAACCACTTTTCGCACTTGTGTTGGTGCAGGAAACCACTTTTGCACTTGTATTAGTGTGGAAAAACCACTTTTCGCACTTGTGTTAGTGTTGAAAAACCACTTTTCGCACTTGTGTTAGTGTTGAAAAACCACTTTTCGCACTTGTGTTAGTGTTGAAAAACCACTTTTCGCACTTGTGTTGGTGCAGGAAACCACTTTTGCACTTGTATTAGTGTGGAAAAAACACTTTTCGCACTTGTGTTAGTGTTGAAAAACCACTTTTTGCACTTGTGTTAGTGTTGAAAAACCACTTTTCGCACCTGTGTTAGTGTTGAAAAACCACTTTTCACACTTGTGTTGGTGCAGGAAACCACTTTTGCACTTGTATTAGTGTGGAAAAAACACTTTTTGCACTTTGTTAGTGTTGAAAAACCACTTTTCGCACTTGTGTTGTTGCAGGAAACCACTATTGCACTTCTATTAGTATGGAAAAACCACTTTTCGCACTTGTGTTAGTGTTGGAAAACCACTTTTCGCATTTGTGTTAGTGTTGAAAAACCACTTTTCGCACTTGTGTTAGTGTTGAAAAACCACTTTTCGCACTTGTGTTAGTGTTGAAAAACCACTTTTCGCACTTGTGTTAGTGTTGAAAAACCACTTTTCGCACTTGTGTTGGTGCAGGAAACCACTTTTGCACTTGTATGAGTGTGGAAAAAACACTTTTTGCACTTGTCATAGTGTTGAAAAACCACTTTTCGCACTTGTGTTAGTGTTGAAAAACCACTTTTCGCACTTGTGTTGGTGCAGGAAACCACTTTTGCACTTGTATTAGTGTGGAAAAAACACTTTTCGCACTTGTGTTAGTGTTGAAAAACCACTTTTCGCACTTGTGTTAGTGTTGAAAAACCACTTTTCGCACTTGTGTTAGTGTTGAAAAACCACTTTTCGCACTTGTGTTGGTGCAGGAAACCACTTTTGCACTTGTATTAGTGTGGAAAAACCACTTTTTGCACTTGTGTTAGTGTTGAAAAGCCACTTTTCGCACTTGTGTTAGTGTTGAAAAACCACTTTTCGCACTTGTGTTGGTGCAGGAAACCACTTTTGCACTTGTATTAGTGTGGAATAAAGACTTTTTGCACTTGTGATAGTGTTGAAAAACCACTTTTCGCACTTTTGTTAGTGTTGAAAAACCACTTTTCGCACTTGTGTTGGTGCAGGAAACCACTTTTGCACTTGTATTAGTGTGGAAAAATCACTTTTCGCACTTGTGTTAGTGTTGAAAAACCACTTTTCGCACTTGTGTTAGTGTTGAAAAACCACTTTTCGCACTTGTGTTAGTGTTGAAAAACCACTTTTCGCACTTGTGTTAGTGTTGAAAAACCACTTTTCGCACTTGTGTTAGTGTTGAAAAACCACTTTTCGCACTTGTGTTGGTGCAGGAAACCACTTTTGCACTTGTATTAGTGTGGAAAAAACACTTTTCGCACTTGTGTTAGTGTTGAAAAACCACTTTTCGCACTTGTGTTAGTGTTGAAAAACCACTTTTCGCACCTGTGTTAGTGTTGAAAAACCACTTTTCGCACTTGTGTTGGTGCAGGAAACCACTTTTGCACTTGTATTAGTGTGGAAAAAACACTTTTTGCACTTTGGTAGTGTTGAAAAACCACTTTTCGCACTTGTGTTGTTGCAGGAAACCACTATTGCACTTGTATTAGTGTGGAAAAACCACTTTTCGCACTTGTGTTAGTGTTGGAAAACCACTTTTCGCATTTGTGTTAGTGTTGAAAAACCACTTTTCGCACTTGTGTTAGTGTTGAAAAACCACTTTTCGCACTTGTGTTAGTGTTGAAAAGCCACTTTTCGCACTTGTGTTAGTGTTGTAAAACCACTTTTCGCACTTGTGTTAGTGTTGAAAAACCACTTTTCGCACTTGTGTTGGTGCAGGAAACCACTTTTGCACTTGTATTAGTGTGGAAAAAACACTTTTTGCACTTTTGATAGTGTTGAAAAACCACTTTTCGCACTTGTGTTGGTGCAGGAAACCACTATTGCACTTGTATTAGTGTGGAAAAACCACTTTTTGCACTTGTGTTAGTGTTGGAAAACCACTTTTCGCATTTGTGTTAGTGTTGAAAAACCACTTTTCGCACTTGTGTTGGTGCAGGAAACCACTTTTGCACTTGTATTAGTGTGGAAAAAACACTTTTGGCACTTGTGTTAGTGTTGAAAAACCACTTTTCGCACTTGTGTTAGTGTTGAAAAACCACTTTTCGCACTTGTGTTAGTGTTGAAAAACCACTTTTCGCACTTGTGTTGGTGCAGGAAACCACTTTTGCACTTGTATTAGTGTGGAAAAACCACTTTTCGCACTTGTGTTAGTGTTGAAAAGCCACTTTTCGCACTTGTGTTAGTGTTGTAAAACCACTTTTCGCACTTGTGTTGGTGCAGGAAACCACTTTTGCACTTGTATTAGTGTGGAAAAAAGACTTTTTGCACTTGTGACAGTGTTGAAAAACCACTTTTCGCACTTTTGTTAGTGTTGAAAAACCACTTTTCGCACTTGTGTTGGTGCAGGAAAACCACTTTTGCACTTGTATTAGTGTGGAAAAACCACTTTTTGCACTTGTGTTAGTGTTGAAAAACCACTTTTCGCACTTGTGTTAGTGTTGAAAAACCACTTTTCGCACTTGTGTTAGTGTTGAAAAACCACTTTTCGCACTTGTGTTGGTGCAGGAAACCACTTTTGCACTTGTATTAGTGTGGAAAAAACACTTTTCGCACTTGTGTTAGTGTTGAAAAACCACTTTTCGCACTTGTGTTAGTGTTGAAAAACCACTTTTCGCACTTGTGTTAGTGTTGAAAAACCACTTTTCGCACTTGTGTTGGTGCAGGAAACCACTTTTGCACTTGTATTAGTGTGGAAAAACCACTTTTCGCACTTGTGTTAGTGTTGAAAAGCCACTTTTCGCACTTGTGTTAGTGTTGTAAAACCACTTTTCGCACTTGTGTTGGTGCAGGAAACCACTTTTGCACTTGTATTAGTGTGGAAAAACCACTTTTCGCACTTGTGTTAGTGTTGAAAAACCACTTTTCGCACTTGTGTTAGTGTTGAAAAACCACTTTTCGCACTTGTGTTAGTGTTGAAAAACCACTTTTCGCACTTGTGTTGGTGCAGGAAACCACTTTTGCACTTGTATTAGTGTGGAAAAAACACTTTTCGCACTTGTGTTAATGTTGAAAAACCACTTTTCGCACTTGTGTTAGTGTTGAAAAACCACTTTTCGCACTTGTGTTAGTGTTGAAAAACCACTTTTCGCACTTGTGTTGGTGCAGGAAACCACTTTTGCACTTGTATTAGTGTGGAAAAAACACTTTTTGCACTTGTGATAGTGTTGAAAAACCACTTTTCGCACTTGTGTTGGTGCAGGAAACCACTTTTGCACTTGTATTAGTGTTGAAAAACCACTTTTCGCACTTGTGTTAGTGTTGAAAAACCACTTTTCGCACTTGTGTTAGTGTTGAAAAACCACTTTTTGCACTTGTGTTGGAGCAGGAAACCACTTTTGCACTTGTATTAGTGTGGAAAAACACTTTTTGCACTTGTGATAGTGTTGAAAAACCACTTTTCGCACTTGTGTTAGTGTTGAAAAACCACTTTTTGCATTTGTGTTGGTGCAGGAAACCACTTTTGCACTTGTATTAGTGTGGAAAAAACACTTTTTGCACTTGTGATAGTGTTGAAAAACCACTTTTCGCACTTGTGTTAGTGTTGAAAAACCACTTTTCGCACTTGTGTTAGTGTTGAAAAACCACTTTTCGCACTTGTGTTGGTGCAGGAAACCACTTTTGCACTTGTGTTAGTGTGGAAAAAACACGTTTCGCACTTGTGTTAGTGTAGAAAAACCACTTTTCGCACTTGTGTTAGTGTTGAAAAACCACTTTTCGCACTTGTGTTAGTGTTGAAAAACCACTTTTTGCACTTGTGTTGGTGCAGGAAACCACTTTTGCACTTGTATGAGTGTGGAAAAAACACTTTTTGCACTTGTCATAGTGTTGAAAAACCACTTTTCGCACTTGTGTTAGTGTTGAAAAACCACTTTTCGCACTTGTGTTGGTGCAGGAAACCACTTTTGCACTTGTATTAGTGTGGAAAAAACACTTTTCGCACTTGTGTTAGTGTTGAAAAACCACTTTTCGCACTGGTGTTAGTGTTGAAAAACCACTTTTCGCACTTGTGTTAGTGTTGAAAAACCACTTTTCGCACTTGTGTTGGTGCAGGAAACCACTTTTGCACTTGTATTAGTGTGGAAAAACCACTTTTTGCACTTGTGTTAGTGTTGAAAAGCCACTTTTCGCACTTGTGTTAGTGTTGAAAAACCACTTTTCGCACTTGTGTTGGTGCAGGAAACCACTTTTGCACTTGTATTAGTGTGGAATAAAGACTTTTTGCACTTGTGATAGTGTTGAAAAACCACTTTTCGCACTTTTGTTAGTGTTGAAAAACCACCTTTCACACATGTGTTGGTGCAGGAAACCACTTTTGCACTTGTATTAGTGTGGAAAAATCACTTTTCGCACTTGTGTTAGTGTTGAAAAACCACTTTTCGCACTTGTGTTAGTGTTGAAAAACCACTTTTTGCACTTGTGTTAGTGTTGAAAAACCACTTTTCGCACTTGTGTTGGTGCAGGAAACCACTTTTGCACTTGTAATCGTGTGGAAAAAACACTTTTCGCTCTTGTGTTAGTGTTGAAAAATCACTTTTCGCACTTATGTTAGTGTTGAAAAACCACTTTTCGCACTTGTGTTAGTGTTGAAAAACCACTTTTCGCACTTGTGTTGGTGCAGGAAACCACTTTTGCACTTGTATTAGTGTGGAAAAACCACTTTTCGCACTTGTGTTAGTGTTGAAAAACCACTTTTCGCACTTGTGTTAGTGTTGAAAAACCACTTTTCGCACATGTGTTGGTGCAGGAAACCACTTTTGCACTTGTATTAGTGTGGAAAAAACACTTTTTGCACTTGTGATAGTGTTGAAAAACCACTTTTCGCACTTGTGTTAGTGTTGAAAAACCACTTTTCGCACTTGTGTTAGTGTTGAAAAACCACTTTTCGCACTTGTGTTGGTGCAGGAAACCACTTTTGCACTTGTATTAGTGTGGAAAAAACACTTTTCGCACTTGTGTTAGTGTTGAAAAACCACTTTTCGCACTTGTGTTAGTGTTGAAAAACCACTTTTCGCACTTGTGTTAGTGTTGAAAAACCACTTTTCGCACTTGTGTTGGTGCAGGAAACCACTTTTGCACTTGTATTAGTGTGGAAAAAACACTTTTTGCACTTTTGATAGTGTTGAAAAACCACTTTTCGCACTTGTGTTGTTGCAGGAAACCACTATTGCACTTGTATTAGTGTGGAAAAACCACTTTTCGCACTTGTGTTAGTGTTGGAAAACCACTTTTCGCATTTGTGTTAGTGTTGAAAAACCACTTTTCGCACTTGTGTTGGTGCAGGAAACCACTTTTGCACTTGTATTAGTGTGGAAAAAACACTTTTTGCACTTGTGATAGTGTTGAAAAACCACTTTTCGCACTTGTGTTAGTGTTGAAAAACCACTTTTCGCACTTGTGTTGGTGCAGGAAACCACTTTTGCACTTGTATTAGTGTGGAAAAACCACTTTTCACACTTGTGTTAGTGTTGAAAGACAACTTTTCGCACTTGTGTTGGTGCAGGAAACCACTTTTGCACTTGTATTAGTGTGGAAAGCCACTTTTGGCACTTGTGTTAGTGTTGAAAAACCACTTTTCGCACTTGTGTTAGTGTTGAAAAAACACTTTTCGCACTTGTGTTGGTGCAGGAAACCACTTTTGCACTTGTATTAGTGTGGAAAAACCACTTTTCGCACTTGTGTTAGTGTTGAAAAACCACTTTTCGCACTTGTGTTAGTGTTGAAAAACCACTTTTCGCACTTGTGTTAGTGTTGAAAAACCACTTTTCGCACTTGTGTTGGTGCAGGAAACCACTTTTGCACTTGTATTAGTGTGGAAAAACACGTTTCGCACTTGTGTTAGTGTTGAAAAACCACTTTTCGCACTTGTGTTAGTGTTGAAAAACCACTTTTCGCACTTGTGTTGGTGCAGGAAACCACTTTTGCACTTGTATTAGTGTGGAAAAAACACTTTTCGCACTTGTGTTAGTGTTGAAAAACCACTTTTCGCACTTGTGTTAGTGTTGAAAAACCACTTTTCGCACTTGTGTTAGTGTTGAAAAACCACTTTTTGCACTTGTGTTGGTGCAGGAAACCACTTTTGCACTTGTATGAGTGTGGAAAAAACACTTTTTGCACTTGTGTTAGTGTTGAAAAACCACTTTTCGCACTTGTGTTGGTGCAGGAAAACCACTTTTGCACTTGTATTAGTGTGGAAAAACCACTTTTTGCACTTGTGTTAGTGTTGAAAAACCACTTTTCGCACTTGTGTTAGTGTTGAAAAACCACTTTTCGCACTTGTGTTAGTGTTGAAAAACCACTTTTCGCACTTGTGTTGGTGCAGGAAACCACTTTTGCACTTGTATTAGTGTGGAAAAAACACTTTTCGCACTTGTGTTAGTGTTGAAAAACCACTTTTCGCACTTGTGTTAGTGTTGAAAAACCACTTTTCGCACTTGTGTTGGTGCAGGAAACCACTTTTGCACTTGTATTAGTGTGGAAAAAACACTTTTCGCACTTGTGTTAGTGTTGAAAAACCACTTTTCGCACTTGTGTTAGTGTTGAAAAACCACTTTTCGCACTTGTGTTAGTGTTGAAAAACCACTTTTCGCACTTGTGTTGGTGCAGGAAACCACTTTTGCACTTGTATTAGTGTGGAAAAAAACACTTTTGGCACTTGTGTTAGTGTTGAAAAACCACTTTTCGCACTTGTGTTAGTGTTGAAAAACCACTTTTCGCACTTGTGTTAGTGTTGAAAAACCACTTTTCGCACTTGTGTTGGTGCAGGAAACCACTTTTGCACTTGTATTAGTGTGGAAAAACCACTTTTCGCACTTGTGTTAGTGTTGAAAAGCCACTTTTCGCACTTGTGTTAGTGTTGTAAAACCACTTTTCGCACTTGTGTTGGTGCAGGAAACCACTTTTGCACTTGTATTAGTGTGGAAAAAAGACTTTTTGCACTTGTGACAGTGTTGAAAAACCACTTTTCGCACTTTTGTTAGTGTTGAAAAACCACTTTTCGCACTTGTGTTGGTGCAGGAAAACCACTTTTGCACTTGTATTAGTGTGGAAAAACCACTTTTTGCACTTGTGTTAGTGTTGAAAAACCACTTTTCGCACTTGTGTTAGTGTTGAAAAACCACTTTTCGCACTTGTGTTAGTGTTGAAAAACCACTTTTCGCACTTGTGTTGGTGCAGGAAACCACTTTTGCACTTGTATTAGTGTGGAAAAAACACTTTTCGCACTTGTGTTAGTGTTGAAAAACCACTTTTCGCACTTGTGTTAGTGTTGAAAAACCACTTTTCGCACTTGTGTTAGTGTTGAAAAACCACTTTTCGCACTTGTGTTGGTGCAGGAAACCACTTTTGCACTTGTATTAGTGTGGAAAAACCACTTTTCGCACTTGTGTTAGTGTTGAAAAGCCACTTTTCGCACTTGTGTTAGTGTTGTAAAACCACTTTTCGCACTTGTGTTGGTGCAGGAAACCACTTTTGCACTTGTATTAGTGTGGAAAAACCACTTTTCGCACTTGTGTTAGTGTTGAAAAACCACTTTTCGCACTTGTGTTAGTGTTGAAAAACCACTTTTCGCACTTGTGTTAGTGTTGAAAAACCACTTTTCGCACTTGTGTTGGTGCAGGAAACCACTTTTGCACTTGTATTAGTGTGGAAAAAACACTTTTCGCACTTGTGTTAATGTTGAAAAACCACTTTTCGCACTTGTGTTAGTGTTGAAAAACCACTTTTCGCACTTGTGTTAGTGTTGAAAAACCACTTTTCGCACTTGTGTTGGTGCAGGAAACCACTTTTGCACTTGTATTAGTGTGGAAAAAACACTTTTTGCACTTGTGATAGTGTTGAAAAACCACTTTTCGCACTTGTGTTGGTGCAGGAAACCACTTTTGCACTTGTATTAGTGTTGAAAAACCACTTTTCGCACTTGTGTTAGTGTTGAAAAACCACTTTTCGCACTTGTGTTAGTGTTGAAAAACCACTTTTTGCACTTGTGTTGGAGCAGGAAACCACTTTTGCACTTGTATTAGTGTGGAAAAACACTTTTTGCACTTGTGATAGTGTTGAAAAACCACTTTTCGCACTTGTGTTAGTGTTGAAAAACCACTTTTTGCATTTGTGTTGGTGCAGGAAACCACTTTTGCACTTGTATTAGTGTGGAAAAAACACTTTTTGCACTTGTGATAGTGTTGAAAAACCACTTTTCGCACTTGTGTTAGTGTTGAAAAACCACTTTTCGCACTTGTGTTAGTGTTGAAAAACCACTTTTCGCACTTGTGTTGGTGCAGGAAACCACTTTTGCACTTGTGTTAGTGTGGAAAAAACACGTTTCGCACTTGTGTTAGTGTAGAAAAACCACTTTTCGCACTTGTGTTAGTGTTGAAAAACCACTTTTCGCACTTGTGTTAGTGTTGAAAAACCACTTTTTGCACTTGTGTTGGTGCAGGAAACCACTTTTGCACTTGTATGAGTGTGGAAAAAACACTTTTTGCACTTGTCATAGTGTTGAAAAACCACTTTTCGCACTTGTGTTAGTGTTGAAAAACCACTTTTCGCACTTGTGTTGGTGCAGGAAACCACTTTTGCACTTGTATTAGTGTGGAAAAAACACTTTTCGCACTTGTGTTAGTGTTGAAAAACCACTTTTCGCACTGGTGTTAGTGTTGAAAAACCACTTTTCGCACTTGTGTTAGTGTTGAAAAACCACTTTTCGCACTTGTGTTGGTGCAGGAAACCACTTTTGCACTTGTATTAGTGTGGAAAAACCACTTTTTGCACTTGTGTTAGTGTTGAAAAGCCACTTTTCGCACTTGTGTTAGTGTTGAAAAACCACTTTTCGCACTTGTGTTGGTGCAGGAAACCACTTTTGCACTTGTATTAGTGTGGAATAAAGACTTTTTGCACTTGTGATAGTGTTGAAAAACCACTTTTCGCACTTTTGTTAGTGTTGAAAAACCACCTTTCACACATGTGTTGGTGCAGGAAACCACTTTTGCACTTGTATTAGTGTGGAAAAATCACTTTTCGCACTTGTGTTAGTGTTGAAAAACCACTTTTCGCACTTGTGTTAGTGTTGAAAAACCACTTTTTGCACTTGTGTTAGTGTTGAAAAACCACTTTTCGCACTTGTGTTGGTGCAGGAAACCACTTTTGCACTTGTAATCGTGTGGAAAAAACACTTTTCGCTCTTGTGTTAGTGTTGAAAAATCACTTTTCGCACTTATGTTAGTGTTGAAAAACCACTTTTCGCACTTGTGTTAGTGTTGAAAAACCACTTTTCGCACTTGTGTTGGTGCAGGAAACCACTTTTGCACTTGTATTAGTGTGGAAAAACCACTTTTCGCACTTGTGTTAGTGTTGAAAAACCACTTTTCGCACTTGTGTTAGTGTTGAAAAACCACTTTTCGCACATGTGTTGGTGCAGGAAACCACTTTTGCACTTGTATTAGTGTGGAAAAAACACTTTTTGCACTTGTGATAGTGTTGAAAAACCACTTTTCGCACTTGTGTTAGTGTTGAAAAACCACTTTTCGCACTTGTGTTAGTGTTGAAAAACCACTTTTCGCACTTGTGTTGGTGCAGGAAACCACTTTTGCACTTGTATTAGTGTGGAAAAAACACTTTTCGCACTTGTGTTAGTGTTGAAAAACCACTTTTCGCACTTGTGTTAGTGTTGAAAAACCACTTTTCGCACTTGTGTTAGTGTTGAAAAACCACTTTTCGCACTTGTGTTGGTGCAGGAAACCACTTTTGCACTTGTATTAGTGTGGAAAAAACACTTTTTGCACTTTTGATAGTGTTGAAAAACCACTTTTCGCACTTGTGTTGTTGCAGGAAACCACTATTGCACTTGTATTAGTGTGGAAAAACCACTTTTCGCACTTGTGTTAGTGTTGGAAAACCACTTTTCGCATTTGTGTTAGTGTTGAAAAACCACTTTTCGCACTTGTGTTGGTGCAGGAAACCACTTTTGCACTTGTATTAGTGTGGAAAAAACACTTTTTGCACTTGTGATAGTGTTGAAAAACCACTTTTCGCACTTGTGTTAGTGTTGAAAAACCACTTTTCGCACTTGTGTTGGTGCAGGAAACCACTTTTGCACTTGTATTAGTGTGGAAAAACCACTTTTCACACTTGTGTTAGTGTTGAAAGACAACTTTTCGCACTTGTGTTGGTGCAGGAAACCACTTTTGCACTTGTATTAGTGTGGAAAGCCACTTTTGGCACTTGTGTTAGTGTTGAAAAACCACTTTTCGCACTTGTGTTAGTGTTGAAAAAACACTTTTCGCACTTGTGTTGGTGCAGGAAACCACTTTTGCACTTGTATTAGTGTGGAAAAACCACTTTTCGCACTTGTGTTAGTGTTGAAAAACCACTTTTCGCACTTGTGTTAGTGTTGAAAAACCACTTTTCGCACTTGTGTTAGTGTTGAAAAACCACTTTTCGCACTTGTGTTGGTGCAGGAAACCACTTTTGCACTTGTATTAGTGTGGAAAAACACGTTTCGCACTTGTGTTAGTGTTGAAAAACCACTTTTCGCACTTGTGTTAGTGTTGAAAAACCACTTTTCGCACTTGTGTTGGTGCAGGAAACCACTTTTGCACTTGTATTAGTGTGGAAAAAACACTTTTCGCACTTGTGTTAGTGTTGAAAAACCACTTTTCGCACTTGTGTTAGTGTTGAAAAACCACTTTTCGCACTTGTGTTAGTGTTGAAAAACCACTTTTTGCACTTGTGTTGGTGCAGGAAACCACTTTTGCACTTGTATGAGTGTGGAAAAAACACTTTTTGCACTTGTGTTAGTGTTGAAAAACCACTTTTCGCACTTGTGTTGGTGCAGGAAAACCACTTTTGCACTTGTATTAGTGTGGAAAAACCACTTTTTGCACTTGTGTTAGTGTTGAAAAACCACTTTTCGCACTTGTGTTAGTGTTGAAAAACCACTTTTCGCACTTGTGTTAGTGTTGAAAAACCACTTTTCGCACTTGTGTTGGTGCAGGAAACCACTTTTGCACTTGTATTAGTGTGGAAAAAACACTTTTCGCACTTGTGTTAGTGTTGAAAAACCACTTTTCGCACTTGTGTTAGTGTTGAAAAACCACTTTTCGCACTTGTGTTGGTGCAGGAAACCACTTTTGCACTTGTATTAGTGTGGAAAAAACACTTTTCGCACTTGTGTTAGTGTTGAAAAACCACTTTTCGCACTTGTGTTAGTGTTGAAAAACCACTTTTCGCACTTGTGTTAGTGTTGAAAAACCACTTTTCGCACTTGTGTTGGTGCAGGAAACCACTTTTGCACTTGTATTAGTGTGGAAAAACCACTTTTCGCACTTGTGTTAGTGTTGAAAAGCCACTTTTCGCACTTGTGTTAGTGTTCTAAAACCACTTTTCGCACTTGTGTTGGTGCAGGAAACCACTTTTGCACTTGTATTAGTGTGGAAAAACCACTTTTCGCACTTGTGTTAGTGTTGAAAAACCACTTTTCGCACTTGTGTTAGTGTTGAAAAACCACTTTTCGCACTTGTGTTAGTGTTGAAAAACCACTTTTCGCACTTGTGTTGGTGCAGGAAACCACTTTTGCACTTGTATTAGTGTGGAAAAAACACTTTTCGCACTTGTGTTAATGTTGAAAAACCACTTTTCGCACTTGTGTTAGTGTTGAAAAACCACTTTTCGCACTTGTGTTAGTGTTGAAAAACCACTTTTCGCACTTGTGTTGGTGCAGGAAACCACTTTTGCACTTGTATTAGTGTGGAAAAAACACTTTTTGCACTTGTGATAGTGTTGAAAAACCACTTTTCGCACTTGTGTTAGTGTTGAAAAACCACTTTTCGCACTTGTGTTGGTGCAGGAAACCACTTTTGCACTTGTATTAGTGTGGAAAAACCACTTTTCGCACTTGTGTTAGTGTTGAAAAACCACTTTTCGCACTTGTGTTAGTGTTGAAAAACCACTTTTTGCACTTGTGTTGGAGCAGGAAACCACTTTTGCACTTGTATTAGTGTGGAAAAACACTTTTTGCACTTGTGATAGTGTTGAAAAACCACTTTTCGCACTTGTGTTAGTGTTGAAAAACCACTTTTTGCATTTGTGTTGGTGCAGGAAACCACTTTTGCACTTGTATTAGTGTGGAAAAAACACTTTTTGCACTTGTGATAGTGTTGAAAAACCACTTTTCGCACTTGTGTTAGTGTTGAAAAACCACTTTTCGCACTTGTGTTAGTGTTGAAAAACCACTTTTCGCACTCGTGTTGGTGCAGGAAACCACTTTTGCACTTGTATTAGTGTGGAAAAAACACGTTTCGCACTTGTGTTAGTGTAGAAAAACCACTTTTCGCACTTGTGTTAGTGTTGAAAAACCACTTTTCGCACTTGTGTTAGTGTTGAAAAACCACTTTTTGCACTTGTGTTGGTGCAGGAAACCACTTTTGCACTTGTATGAGTGTGGAAAAAACACTTTTTGCACTTGTCATAGTGTTGAAAAACCACTTTTCGCACTTGTGTTAGTGTTGAAAAACCACTTTTCGCACTTGTGTTGGTGCAGGAAACCACTTTTGCACTTGTATTAGTGTGGAAAAAACACTTTTCGCACTTGTGTTAGTGTTGAAAAACCACTTTTCGCACTGGTGTTAGTGTTGAAAAACCACTTTTCGCACTTGTGTTAGTGTTGAAAAACCACTTTTCGCACTTGTGTTGGTGCAGGAAACCACTTTTGCACTTGTATTAGTGTGGAAAAACCACTTTTTGCACTTGTGTTAGTGTTGAAAAGCCACTTTTCGCACTTGTGTTAGTGTTGAAAAACCACTTTTCGCACTTGTGTTGGTGCAGGAAACCACTTTTGCACTTGTATTAGTGTGGAATAAAGACTTTTTGCACTTGTGATAGTGTTGAAAAACCACTTTTCGCACTTTTGTTAGTGTTGAAAAACCACTTTTCACACATGTGTTGGTGCAGGAAACCACTTTTGCACTTGTATTAGTGTGGAAAAATCACTTTTCGCACTTGTGTTAGTGTTGAAAAACCACTTTTCGCACTTGTGTTAGTGTTGAAAAACCACTTTTTGCACTTGTGTTAGTGTTGAAAAACCACTTTTTGCACTTGTGTTGGAGCAGGAAACCACTTTTGCACTTGTATTAGTGTGGAAAAACACTTTTTGCACTTGTGATAGTGTTGAAAAACCACTTTTCGCACTTGTGTTAGTGTTGAAAAACCACTTTTTGCATTTGTGTTGTTGCAGGAAACCACTATTGCACTTGTATTAGTGTGGAAAAACCACTTTTCGCACTTGTGTTAGTGTTGGAAAACCACTTTTCGCATTTGTGTTAGTGTTGAAAAACCACTTTTCGCACTTGTGTTAGTGTTGAAAAACCACTTTTCGCACTTGTGTTAGTGTTGAAAAGCCACTTTTCGCACTTGTGTTAGTGTTGTAAAACCACTTTTCGCACTTGTGTTAGTGTTGAAAAACCACTTTTCGCACTTGTGTTGGTTCAGGAAACCACTTTTGCACTTGTATTAGTGTGGAAAAAACACTTTTTGCACTTTTGATAGTGTTGAAAAACCACTTTTCGCACTTGTGTTGGTGCAGGAAACCACTATTGCACTTGTATTAGTGTGGAAAAACCACTTTTTGCACTTGTGTTAGTGTTGGAAAACCACTTTTCGCATTTGTGTTAGTGTTGAAAAACCACTTTTCGCACTTGTGTTGGTGCAGGAAACCACTTTTGCACTTGTATTAGTGTGGAAAAAACACTTTTGGCACTTGTGTTAGTGTTGAAAAACCACTTTTCGCACTTGTGTTAGTGTTGAAAAACCACTTTTCGCACTTGTGTTAGTGTTGAAAAACCACTTTTCGCACTTGTGTTGGTGCAGGAAACCACTTTTGCACTTGTATTAGTGTGGAAAAACCACTTTTCGCACTTGTGTTAGTGTTGAAAAGCCACTTTTCGCACTTGTGTTAGTGTTGTAAAACCACTTTTCGCACTTGTGTTGGTGCAGGAAACCACTTTTGCACTTGTATTAGTGTGGAAAAAAGACTTTTTGCACTTGTGACAGTGTTGAAAAACCACTTTTCGCACTTTTGTTAGTGTTGAAAAACCACTTTTCGCACTTGTGTTGGTGCAGGAAAACCACTTTTGCACTTGTATTAGTGTGGAAAAACCACTTTTTGCACTTGTGTTAGTGTTGAAAAACCACTTTTCGCACTTGTGTTAGTGTTGAAAAACCACTTTTCGCACTTGTGTTAGTGTTGAAAAACCACTTTTCGCACTTGTGTTGGTGCAGGAAACCACTTTTGCACTTGTATTAGTGTGGAAAAAACACTTTTCGCACTTGTGTTAGTGTTGAAAAACCACTTTTCGCACTTGTGTTAGTGTTGAAAAACCACTTTTCGCACTTGTGTTAGTGTTGAAAAACCACTTTTCGCACTTGTGTTGGTGCAGGAAACCACTTTTGCACTTGTATTAGTGTGGAAAAACCACTTTTCGCACTTGTGTTAGTGTTGAAAAGCCACTTTTCGCACTTGTGTTAGTGTTGTAAAACCACTTTTCGCACTTGTGTTGGTGCAGGAAACCACTTTTGCACTTGTATTAGTGTGGAAAAACCACTTTTCGCACTTGTGTTAGTGTTGAAAAACCACTTTTCGCACTTGTGTTAGTGTTGAAAAACCACTTTTCGCACTTGTGTTAGTGTTGAAAAACCACTTTTCGCACTTGTGTTGGTGCAGGAAACCACTTTTGCACTTGTATTAGTGTGGAAAAAACACTTTTCGCACTTGTGTTAATGTTGAAAAACCACTTTTCGCACTTGTGTTAGTGTTGAAAAACCACTTTTCGCACTTGTGTTAGTGTTGAAAAACCACTTTTCGCACTTGTGTTGGTGCAGGAAACCACTTTTGCACTTGTATTAGTGTGGAAAAAACACTTTTTGCACTTGTGATAGTGTTGAAAAACCACTTTTCGCACTTGTGTTGGTGCAGGAAACCACTTTTGCACTTGTATTAGTGTTGAAAAACCACTTTTCGCACTTGTGTTAGTGTTGAAAAACCACTTTTCGCACTTGTGTTAGTGTTGAAAAACCACTTTTTGCACTTGTGTTGGAGCAGGAAACCACTTTTGCACTTGTATTAGTGTGGAAAAACACTTTTTGCACTTGTGATAGTGTTGAAAAACCACTTTTCGCACTTGTGTTAGTGTTGAAAAACCACTTTTTGCATTTGTGTTGGTGCAGGAAACCACTTTTGCACTTGTATTAGTGTGGAAAAAACACTTTTTGCACTTGTGATAGTGTTGAAAAACCACTTTTCGCACTTGTGTTAGTGTTGAAAAACCACTTTTCGCACTTGTGTTAGTGTTGAAAAACCACTTTTCGCACTTGTGTTGGTGCAGGAAACCACTTTTGCACTTGTATTAGTGTGGAAAAAACACGTTTCGCACTTGTGTTAGTGTAGAAAAACCACTTTTCGCACTTGTGTTAGTGTTGAAAAACCACTTTTCGCACTTGTGTTAGTGTTGAAAAACCACTTTTTGCACTTGTGTTGGTGCAGGAAACCACTTTTGCACTTGTATGAGTGTGGAAAAAACACTTTTTGCACTTGTCATAGTGTTGAAAAACCACTTTTCGCACTTGTGTTAGTGTTGAAAAACCACTTTTCGCACTTGTGTTGGTGCAGGAAACCACTTTTGCACTTGTATTAGTGTGGAAAAAACACTTTTCGCACTTGTGTTAGTGTTGAAAAACCACTTTTCGCACTGGTGTTAGTGTTGAAAAACCACTTTTCGCACTTGTGTTAGTGTTGAAAAACCACTTTTCGCACTTGTGTTGGTGCAGGAAACCACTTTTGCACTTGTATTAGTGTGGAAAAACCACTTTTTGCACTTGTGTTAGTGTTGAAAAGCCACTTTTCGCACTTGTGTTAGTGTTGAAAAACCACTTTTCGCACTTGTGTTGGTGCAGGAAACCACTTTTGCACTTGTATTAGTGTGGAATAAAGACTTTTTGCACTTGTGATAGTGTTGAAAAACCACTTTTCGCACTTTTGTTAGTGTTGAAAAACCACCTTTCACACATGTGTTGGTGCAGGAAACCACTTTTGCACTTGTATTAGTGTGGAAAAATCACTTTTCGCACTTGTGTTAGTGTTGAAAAACCACTTTTCGCACTTGTGTTAGTGTTGAAAAACCACTTTTTGCACTTGTGTTAGTGTTGAAAAACCACTTTTCGCACTTGTGTTGGTGCAGGAAACCACTTTTGCACTTGTAATCGTGTGGAAAAAACACTTTTCGCTCTTGTGTTAGTGTTGAAAAATCACTTTTCGCACTTATGTTAGTGTTGAAAAACCACTTTTCGCACTTGTGTTAGTGTTGAAAAACCACTTTTCGCACTTGTGTTGGTGCAGGAAACCACTTTTGCACTTGTATTAGTGTGGAAAAACCACTTTTCGCACTTGTGTTAGTGTTGAAAAACCACTTTTCGCACTTGTGTTAGTGTTGAAAAACCACTTTTCGCACATGTGTTGGTGCAGGAAACCACTTTTGCACTTGTATTAGTGTGGAAAAAACACTTTTTGCACTTGTGATAGTGTTGAAAAACCACTTTTCGCACTTGTGTTAGTGTTGAAAAACCACTTTTCGCACTTGTGTTAGTGTTGAAAAACCACTTTTCGCACTTGTGTTGGTGCAGGAAACCACTTTTGCACTTGTATTAGTGTGGAAAAAACACTTTTCGCACTTGTGTTAGTGTTGAAAAACCACTTTTCGCACTTGTGTTAGTGTTGAAAAACCACTTTTCGCACTTGTGTTAGTGT
This sequence comes from Myxine glutinosa, assembly GCF_964187855.1. Classification (NCBI taxonomy): domain Eukaryota; kingdom Metazoa; phylum Chordata; class Myxini; order Myxiniformes; family Myxinidae; genus Myxine; species Myxine glutinosa. The sequence continues at coordinate 27,527 of NW_027618657.1, forward strand.
TGAAAAACCACTTTTCGCACTTGTGTTGGTGCAGGAAACCACTTTTGCACTTGTATTAGTGTGGAAAAAACACTTTTTGCACTTTTGATAGTGTTGAAAAACCACTTTTCGCACTTGTGTTGTTGCAGGAAACCACTATTGCACTTGTATTAGTGTGGAAAAACCACTTTTCGCACTTGTGTTAGTGTTGGAAAACCACTTTTCGCATTTGTGTTAGTGTTGAAAAACCACTTTTCGCACTTGTGTTGGTGCAGGAAACCACTTTTGCACTTGTATTAGTGTGGAAAAAACACTTTTTGCACTTGTGATAGTGTTGAAAAACCACTTTTCGCACTTGTGTTAGTGTTGAAAAACCACTTTTCGCACTTGTGTTGGTGCAGGAAACCACTTTTGCACTTGTATTAGTGTGGAAAAACCACTTTTCACACTTGTGTTAGTGTTGAAAGACAACTTTTCGCACTTGTGTTGGTGCAGGAAACCACTTTTGCACTTGTATTAGTGTGGAAAGCCACTTTTGGCACTTGTGTTAGTGTTGAAAAACCACTTTTCGCACTTGTGTTAGTGTTGAAAAAACACTTTTCGCACTTGTGTTGGTGCAGGAAACCACTTTTGCACTTGTATTAGTGTGGAAAAACCACTTTTCGCACTTGTGTTAGTGTTGAAAAACCACTTTTCGCACTTGTGTTAGTGTTGAAAAACCACTTTTCGCACTTGTGTTAGTGTTGAAAAACCACTTTTCGCACTTGTGTTGGTGCAGGAAACCACTTTTGCACTTGTATTAGTGTGGAAAAACACGTTTCGCACTTGTGTTAGTGTTGAAAAACCACTTTTCGCACTTGTGTTAGTGTTGAAAAACCACTTTTCGCACTTGTGTTGGTGCAGGAAACCACTTTTGCACTTGTATTAGTGTGGAAAAAACACTTTTCGCACTTGTGTTAGTGTTGAAAAACCACTTTTCGCACTTGTGTTAGTGTTGAAAAACCACTTTTCGCACTTGTGTTAGTGTTGAAAAACCACTTTTCGCACTTGTGTTGGTGCAGGTAACCACTTTTGCACTTGTATTAGTGTGGAAAAACCACTTTTCGCACTTGTGTTAGTGTTGAAAAGCCACTTTTCGCACTTGTGTTAGTGTTGTAAAACCACTTTTCGAACTTGTGTTGGTGCAGGAAACCACTTTTGCACTTGTATTAGTGTGGAAAAAAGCCTTTTTGCACTTGTGATAGTGTTGAAAAACCACTTTTCGCACTTTTGTTAGTGTTGAAAAAACACTTTTCGCACATGTGTTGGTGCAGGAAACCACTTTTGCACTTGTATTAGTGTGGAAAAACCACTTTTCGCACTTGTGTTAGTGTTGAAAAACCACTTTTCGCACTTGTGTTAGTGTTGAAAAACCACTTTTCGCACTTGTGTTAGTGTTGAAAAACCACTTTTCGCACTTGTGTTAGTGTTGAAAAACCACTTTTCGCACTTGTGTTGGTGCAGGAAACCACTTTTGCACTTGTATTAGTGTGGAAAAAACACTTTTCGCACTTGTGTTAATGTTGAAAAACCACTTTTCGCACTTGTGTTAGTGTTGAAAAACCACTTTTCGCACTTGTGTTAGTGTTGAAAAACCACTTTTCGCACTTGTGTTGGTGCAGGAAACCACTTTTGCACTTGTATTAGTGTGGAAAAAACACTTTTTGCACTTGTGATAGTGTTGAAAAACCACTTTTCGCACTTGTGTTAGTGTTGAAAAACCACTTTTCGCACTTGTGTTGGTGCAGGAAACCACTTTTGCACTTGTATTAGTGTGGAAAAAACACTTTTCGCACTTGTGTTAGTGTTGAAAAACCACTTTTCGCACTTGTGTTCGTGTTGAAAAACCACTTTTCGCACATGTGTTGGTGCAGGAAACCACTTTTGCACTTGTATTAGTGTGGAAAAACCACTTTTTGCACTTGTGTTAGTGTTGAAAAGCCACTTTTCGCACTTGTGTTAGTGTTGAAAAACCACTTTTCGCACTTGTGTTGGTGCAGGAAACCACTTTTGCACTTGTATTAGTGTGGAAAGCCACTTTTGGCACTTGTGTTAGTGTTGAAAAACCACTTTTCGCACTTGTGTTAGTGTTGAAAAACCACTTTTCGCAGTTGTGTTGGTGCAGGAAACCACTTTTGCACTTGTATTAGTGTGGAAAAACCACTTTTCGCACTTGTGTTAGTGTTGAAAAACCACTTTTCGCACTTGTGTTAGTGTTGAAAAACCACTTTTGCACTTGTATTAGTGTGGAAAAAACACTTTTGGCACTTGTGTTAGTGTTGAAAAACCACTTTTCGCACTTGTGTTAGTGTTGAAAAACCACTTTTCGCACTTGTGTTAGTGTTGAAAAACCACTTTTCGCACTTGTGTTGGTGCAGGAAACCACTTTTGCAATTGTATTAGTGTGGAAAAACCACTTTTCGCACTTGTGTTAGTGTTGAAAAGCCACTTTTCGCACTTGTGTTAGTGTTGTAAAACCACTTTTCGCACTTGTGTTGGTGCAGGAAACCACTTTTGCACTTGTATTAGTGTGGAAAAAAGACTTTTTGCACTTGTGACAGTGTTGAAAAACCACTTTTCGCACTTTTGTTAGTGTTGAAAAACCACTTTTCGCACTTGTGTTGGTGCAGGAAAACCACTTTTGCACTTGTATTAGTGTGGAAAAACCACTTTTTGCACTTGTGTTAGTGTTGAAAAACCACTTTTCGCACTTGTGTTAGTGTTGAAAAACCACTTTTCGCACTTGTGTTAGTGTTGAAAAACCACTTTTCGCACTTGTGTTGGTGCAGGAAACCACTTTTGCACTTGTATTAGTGTGGAAAAAACACTTTTCGCACTTGTGTTAGTGTTGAAAAACCACTTTTCGCACTTGTGTTAGTGTTGAAAAACCACTTTTCGCACTTGTGTTGGTGCAGGAAACCACTTTTGCACTTGTATTAGTGTGGAAAAAACACTTTTCGCACTTGTGTTAGTGTTGAAAAACCACTTTTCGCACTTGTGTTAGTGTTGAAAAACCACTTTTCGCACTTGTGTTAGTGTTGAAAAACCACTTTTCGCACTTGTGTTGGTGCAGGAAACCACTTTTGCACTTGTATTAGTGTGGAAAAACCACTTTTCGCACTTGTGTTAGTGTTGAAAAGCCACTTTTCGCACTTGTGTTAGTGTTGTAAAACCACTTTTCGCACTTGTGTTGGTGCAGGAAACCACTTTTGCACTTGTATTAGTGTGGAAAAACCACTTTTCGCACTTGTGTTAGTGTTGAAAAACCACTTTTCGCACTTGTGTTAGTGTTGAAAAACCACTTTTCGCACTTGTGTTAGTGTTGAAAAACCACTTTTCGCACTTGTGTTGGTGCAGGAAACCACTTTTGCACTTGTATTAGTGTGGAAAAAACACTTTTCGCACTTGTGTTAATGTTGAAAAACCACTTTTCGCACTTGTGTTAGTGTTGAAAAACCACTTTTCGCACTTGTGTTAGTGTTGAAAAACCACTTTTCGCACTTGTGTTGGTGCAGGAAACCACTTTTGCACTTGTATTAGTGTGGAAAAAACACTTTTTGCACTTGTGATAGTGTTGAAAAACCACTTTTCGCACTTGTGTTAGTGTTGAAAAACCACTTTTCGCACTTGTGTTGGTGCAGGAAACCACTTTTGCACTTGTATTAGTGTGGAAAAACCACTTTTCGCACTTGTGTTAGTGTTGAAAAACCACTTTTCGCACTTGTGTTAGTGTTGAAAAACCACTTTTTGCACTTGTGTTGGAGCAGGAAACCACTTTTGCACTTGTATTAGTGCGGAAAAACACTTTTTGCACTTGTGATAGTGTTGAAAAACCACTTTTCGCACTTGTGTTAGTGTTGAAAAACCACTTTTTGCATTTGTGTTGGTGCAGGAAACCACTTTTGCACTTGTATTAGTGTGGAAAAAACACTTTTTGCACTTGTGATAGTGTTGAAAAACCACTTTTCGCACTTGTGTTAGTGTTGAAAAACCACTTTTCGCACTTGTGTTAGTGTTGAAAAACCACTTTTCGCACTCGTGTTGGTGCAGGAAACCACTTTTGCACTTGTATTAGTGTGGAAAAAACACGTTTCGCACTTGTGTTAGTGTAGAAAAACCACTTTTCGCACTTGTGTTAGTGTTGAAAAACCACTTTTCGCACTTGTGTTAGTGTTGAAAAACCACTTTTTGCACTTGTGTTGGTGCAGGAAACCACTTTTGCACTTGTATGAGTGTGGAAAAAACACTTTTTGCACTTGTCATAGTGTTGAAAAACCACTTTTCGCACTTGTGTTAGTGTTGAAAAACCACTTTTCGCACTTGTGTTGGTGCAGGAAACCACTTTTGCACTTGTATTAGTGTGGAAAAAACACTTTTCGCACTTGTGTTAGTGTTGAAAAACCACTTTTCGCACTGGTGTTAGTGTTGAAAAACCACTTTTCGCACTTGTGTTAGTGTTGAAAAACCACTTTTCGCACTTGTGTTGGTGCAGGAAACCACTTTTGCACTTGTATTAGTGTGGAAAAACCACTTTTTGCACTTGTGTTAGTGTTGAAAAGCCACTTTTCGCACTTGTGTTAGTGTTGAAAAACCACTTTTCGCACTTGTGTTGGTGCAGGAAACCACTTTTGCACTTGTATTAGTGTGGAATAAAGACTTTTTGCACTTGTGATAGTGTTGAAAAACCACTTTTCGCACTTTTGTTAGTGTTGAAAAACCACTTTTCACACATGTGTTGGTGCAGGAAACCACTTTTGCACTTGTATTAGTGTGGAAAAATCACTTTTCGCACTTGTGTTAGTGTTGAAAAACCACTTTTCGCACTTGTGTTAGTGTTGAAAAACCACTTTTTGCACTTGTGTTAGTGTTGAAAAACCACTTTTCGCACTTGTGTTGGTGCAGGAAACCACTTTTGCACTTGTAATCGTGTGGAAAAAACACTTTTCGCTCTTGTGTTAGTGTTGAAAAATCACTTTTCGCACTTATGTTAGTGTTGAAAAACCACTTTTCGCACTTGTGTTAGTGTTGAAAAACCACTTTTCGCACTTGTGTTGGTGCAGGAAACCACTTTTGCACTTGTATTAGTGTGGAAAAACCACTTTTCGCACTTGTGTTAGTGTTGAAAAACCACTTTTCGCACTTGTGTTAGTGTTGAAAAACCACTTTTCGCACATGTGTTGGTGCAGGAAACCACTTTTGCATTTGTATTAGTGTGGAAAAAACACTTTTTGCACTTGTGATAGTGTTGAAAAACCACTTTTCGCACTTGTGTTAGTGTTGAAAAACCACTTTTCGCACTTGTGTTAGTGTTGAAAAACCACTTTTCGCACTTGTGTTGGTGCAGGAAACCACTTTTGCACTTGTATTAGTGTGGAAAAAACACTTTTCGCACTTGTGTTAGTGTTGAAAAACCACTTTTCGCACTTGTGTTAGTGTTGAAAAACCACTTTTCGCACTTGTGTTAGTGTTGAAAAACCACTTTTCGCACTTGTGTTGGTGCAGGAAACCACTTTTGCACTTGTATTAGTGTGGAAAAAACACTTTTTGCACTTTTGATAGTGTTGAAAAACCACTTTTCGCACTTGTGTTGTTGCAGGAAACCACTATTGCACTTGTATTAGTGTGGAAAAACCACTTTTCGCACTTGTGTTAGTGTTGGAAAACCACTTTTCGCATTTGTGTTAGTGTTGAAAAACCACTTTTCGCACTTGTGTTGGTGCAGGAAACCACTTTTGCACTTGTATTAGTGTGGACAAAACACTTTTTGCACTTGTGATAGTGTTGAAAAACCACTTTTCGCACTTGTGTTAGTGTTGAAAAACCACTTTTCGCACTTGTGTTGGTGCAGGAAACCACTTTTGCACTTGTATTAGTGTGGAAAAACCACTTTTCACACTTGTGTTAGTGTTGAAAGACAACTTTTCGCACTTGTGTTGGTGCAGGAAACCACTTTTGCACTTGTATTAGTGTGGAAAGCCACTTTTGGCACTTGTGTTAGTGTTGAAAAACCACTTTTCGCACTTGTGTTAGTGTTGAAAAAACACTTTTCGCAGTTGTGTTGGTGCAGGAAACCACTTTTGCACTTGTATTAGTGTGGAAAAACCACTTTTCGCACTTGTGTTAGTGTTGAAAAACCACTTTTCGCACTTGTGTTAGTGTTGAAAAACCACTTTTCGCACTTGTGTTAGTGTTGAAAAACCACTTTTCGCACTTGTGTTGGTGCAGGAAACCACTTTTGCACTTGTATTAGTGTGGAAAAACACGTTTCGCACTTGTGTTAGTGTTGAAAAACCACTTTTCGCACTTGTGTTAGTGTTGTAAAACCACTTTTCGAACTTGTGTTGGTGCAGGAAACCACTTTTGCACTTGTATTAGTGTGGAAAAAAGCCTTTTTGCACTTGTGATAGTGTTGAAAAACCACTTTTCGCACTTTTGTTAGTGTTGAAAAAACACTTTTCGCACATGTGTTGGTGCAGGAAACCACTTTTGCACTTGTATTAGTGTGGAAAAACCACTTTTCGCACTTGTGTTAGTGTTGAAAAACCACTTTTCGCACTTGTGTTAGTGTTGAAAAACCACTTTTCGCACTTGTGTTAGTGTTGAAAAACCACTTTTCGCACTTGTGTTAGTGTTGAAAAACCACTTTTCGCACTTGTGTTGGTGCAGGAAACCACTTTTGCACTTGTATTAGTGTGGAAAAAACACTTTTCGCACTTGTGTTAATGTTGAAAAACCACTTTTCGCACTTGTGTTAGTGTTGAAAAACCACTTTTCGCACTTGTGTTAGTGTTGAAAAACCACTTTTCGCACTTGTGTTGGTGCAGGAAACCACTTTTGCACTTGTATTAGTGTGGAAAAAACACTTTTTGCACTTGTGATAGTGTTGAAAAACCACTTTTCGCACTTGTGTTAGTGTTGAAAAACCACTTTTCGCACTTGAGTTGGTGCAGGAAACCACTTTTGCACTTGTATTAGTGTGGAAAAACCACTTTTCACACTTGTGTTAGTGTTGAAAGACAACTTTTCGCACTTGTGTTGTTGCAGGAAACCACTTTTGCACTTGTATTAGTGTTGAAAAACCACTTTTCGCACTTGTGTTAGTGTTGAAAAACCACTTTTCGCACTTGTGTTAGTGTTGAAAAACCACTTTTTGCACTTGTGTTGGAGCAGGAAACCACTTTTGCACTTGTATTAGTGTGGAAAAACACTTTTTGCACTTGTGATAGTGTTGAAAAACCACTTTTCGCACTTGTGTTAGTGTTGAAAAACCACTTTTTGCATTTGTGTTGGTGCAGGAAACCACTTTTGCACTTGTATTAGTGTGGAAAAAACACTTTTTGCACTTGTGATAGTGTTGAAAAACCACTTTTCGCACTTGTGTTAGTGTTGAAAAACCACTTTTCGCACTTGTGTTAGTGTTGAAAAACCACTTTTCGCACTTGTGTTGGTGCAGGAAACCACTTTTGCACTTGTATTAGTGTGGAAAAAACACGTTTCGCACTTGTGTTAGTGTAGAAAAACCACTTTTCGCACTTGTGTTAGTGTTGAAAAACCACTTTTCGCACTTGTGTTAGTGTTGAAAAACCACTTTTTGCACTTGTGTTGGTGCAGGAAACCACTTTTGCACTTGTATGAGTGTGGAAAAAACACTTTTTGCACTTGTCATAGTGTTGAAAAACCACTTTTCGCACTTGTGTTAGTGTTGAAAAACCACTTTTCGCACTTGTGTTGGTGCAGGAAACCACTTTTGCACTTGTATTAGTGTGGAAAAAACACTTTTCGCACTTGTGTTAGTGTTGAAAAACCACTTTTCGCACTGGTGTTAGTGTTGAAAAACCACTTTTCGCACTTGTGTTAGTGTTGAAAAACCACTTTTCGCACTTGTGTTGGTGCAGGAAACCACTTTTGCACTTGTATTAGTGTGGAAAAACCACTTTTTGCACTTGTGTTAGTGTTGAAAAGCCACTTTTCGCACTTGTGTTAGTGTTGAAAAACCACTTTTCGCACTTGTGTTGGTGCAGGAAACCACTTTTGCACTTGTATTAGTGTGGAATAAAGACTTTTTGCACTTGTGATAGTGTTGAAAAACCACTTTTCGCACTTTTGTTAGTGTTGAAAAACCACCTTTCACACATGTGTTGGTGCAGGAAACCACTTTTGCACTTGTATTAGTGTGGAAAAATCACTTTTCGCACTTGTGTTAGTGTTGAAAAACCACTTTTCGCACTTGTGTTAGTGTTGAAAAACCACTTTTTGCACTTGTGTTAGTGTTGAAAAACCACTTTTCGCACTTGTGTTGGTGCAGGAAACCACTTTTGCACTTGTAATCGTGTGGAAAAAACACTTTTCGCTCTTGTGTTAGTGTTGAAAAATCACTTTTCGCACTTATGTTAGTGTTGAAAAACCACTTTTCGCACTTGTGTTAGTGTTGAAAAACCACTTTTCGCACTTGTGTTGGTGCAGGAAACCACTTTTGCACTTGTATTAGTGTGGAAAAACCACTTTTCGCACTTGTGTTAGTGTTGAAAAACCACTTTTCGCACTTGTGTTAGTGTTGAAAAACCACTTTTCGCACATGTGTTGGTGCAGGAAACCACTTTTGCACTTGTATTAGTGTGGAAAAAACACTTTTTGCACTTGTGATAGTGTTGAAAAACCACTTTTCGCACTTGTGTTAGTGTTGAAAAACCACTTTTCGCACTTGTGTTAGTGTTGAAAAACCACTTTTCGCACTTGTGTTGGTGCAGGAAACCACTTTTGCACTTGTATTAGTGTGGAAAAAACACTTTTCGCACTTGTGTTAGTGTTGAAAAACCACTTTTCGCACTTGTGTTAGTGTTGAAAAACCACTTTTCGCACTTGTGTTAGTGTTGAAAAACCACTTTTCGCACTTGTGTTGGTGCAGGAAACCACTTTTGCACTTGTATTAGTGTGGAAAAAACACTTTTTGCACTTTTGATAGTGTTGAAAAACCACTTTTCGCACTTGTGTTGTTGCAGGAAACCACTATTGCACTTGTATTAGTGTGGAAAAACCACTTTTCGCACTTGTGTTAGTGTTGGAAAACCACTTTTCGCATTTGTGTTAGTGTTGAAAAACCACTTTTCGCACTTGTGTTGGTGCAGGAAACCACTTTTGCACTTGTATTAGTGTGGAAAAAACACTTTTTGCACTTGTGATAGTGTTGAAAAACCACTTTTCGCACTTGTGTTAGTGTTGAAAAACCACTTTTCGCACTTGTGTTGGTGCAGGAAACCACTTTTGCACTTGTATTAGTGTGGAAAAACCACTTTTCACACTTGTGTTAGTGTTGAAAGACAACTTTTCGCACTTGTGTTGGTGCAGGAAACCACTTTTGCACTTGTATTAGTGTGGAAAGCCACTTTTGGCACTTGTGTTAGTGTTGAAAAACCACTTTTCGCACTTGTGTTAGTGTTGAAAAAACACTTTTCGCACTTGTGTTGGTGCAGGAAACCACTTTTGCACTTGTATTAGTGTGGAAAAACCACTTTTCGCACTTGTGTTAGTGTTGAAAAACCACTTTTCGCACTTGTGTTAGTGTTGAAAAACCACTTTTCGCACTTGTGTTAGTGTTGAAAAACCACTTTTCGCACTTGTGTTGGTGCAGGAAACCACTTTTGCACTTGTATTAGTGTGGAAAAACACGTTTCGCACTTGTGTTAGTGTTGAAAAACCACTTTTCGCACTTGTGTTAGTGTTGAAAAACCACTTTTCGCACTTGTGTTGGTGCAGGAAACCACTTTTGCACTTGTATTAGTGTGGAAAAAACACTTTTCGCACTTGTGTTAGTGTTGAAAAACCACTTTTCGCACTTGTGTTAGTGTTGAAAAACCACTTTTCGCACTTGTGTTAGTGTTGAAAAACCACTTTTCGCACTTGTGTTGGTGCAGGTAACCACTTTTGCACTTGTATTAGTGTGGAAAAACCACTTTTCGCACTTGTGTTAGTGTTGAAAAGCCACTTTTCGCACTTGTGTTAGTGTTGTAAAACCACTTTTCGAACTTGTGTTGGTGCAGGAAACCACTTTTGCACTTGTATTAGTGTGGAAAAAAGCCTTTTTGCACTTGTGATAGTGTTGAAAAACCACTTTTCGCACTTTTGTTAGTGTTGAAAAAACACTTTTCGCACATGTGTTGGTGCAGGAAACCACTTTTGCACTTGTATTAGTGTGGAAAAACCACTTTTCGCACTTGTGTTAGTGTTGAAAAACCACTTTTCGCACTTGTGTTAGTGTTGAAAAACCACTTTTCGCACTTGTGTTAGTGTTGAAAAACCACTTTTCGCACTTGTGTTAGTGTTGAAAAACCACTTTTCGCACTTGTGTTGGTGCAGGAAACCACTTTTGCACTTGTATTAGTGTGGAAAAAACACTTTTCGCACTTGTGTTAATGTTGAAAAACCACTTTTCGCACTTGTGTTAGTGTTGAAAAACCACTTTTCGCACTTGTGTTAGTGTTGAAAAACCACTTTTCGCACTTGTGTTGGTGCAGGAAACCACTTTTGCACTTGTATTAGTGTGGAAAAAACACTTTTTGCACTTGTGATAGTGTTGAAAAACCACTTTTCGCACTTGTGTTAGTGTTGAAAAACCACTTTTCGCACTTGTGTTGGTGCAGGAAACCACTTTTGCACTTGTATTAGTGTGGAAAAAACACTTTTCGCACTTGTGTTAGTGTTGAAAAACCACTTTTCGCACTTGTGTTCGTGTTGAAAAACCACTTTTCGCACATGTGTTGGTGCAGGAAACCACTTTTGCACTTGTATTAGTGTGGAAAAACCACTTTTTGCACTTGTGTTAGTGTTGAAAAGCCACTTTTCGCACTTGTGTTAGTGTTGAAAAACCACTTTTCGCACTTGTGTTGGTGCAGGAAACCACTTTTGCACTTGTATTAGTGTGGAAAGCCACTTTTGGCACTTGTGTTAGTGTTGAAAAACCACTTTTCGCACTTGTGTTAGTGTTGAAAAACCACTTTTCGCAGTTGTGTTGGTGCAGGAAACCACTTTTGCACTTGTATTAGTGTGGAAAAACCACTTTTCGCACTTGTGTTAGTGTTGAAAAACCACTTTTCGCACTTGTGTTAGTGTTGAAAAACCACTTTTGCACTTGTATTAGTGTGGAAAAAACACTTTTGGCACTTGTGTTAGTGTTGAAAAACCACTTTTCGCACTTGTGTTAGTGTTGAAAAACCACTTTTCGCACTTGTGTTAGTGTTGAAAAACCACTTTTCGCACTTGTGTTGGTGCAGGAAACCACTTTTGCAATTGTATTAGTGTGGAAAAACCACTTTTCGCACTTGTGTTAGTGTTGAAAAGCCACTTTTCGCACTTGTGTTAGTGTTGTAAAACCACTTTTCGCACTTGTGTTGGTGCAGGAAACCACTTTTGCACTTGTATTAGTGTGGAAAAAAGACTTTTTGCACTTGTGACAGTGTTGAAAAACCACTTTTCGCACTTTTGTTAGTGTTGAAAAACCACTTTTCGCACTTGTGTTGGTGCAGGAAAACCACTTTTGCACTTGTATTAGTGTGGAAAAACCACTTTTTGCACTTGTGTTAGTGTTGAAAAACCACTTTTCGCACTTGTGTTAGTGTTGAAAAACCACTTTTCGCACTTGTGTTAGTGTTGAAAAACCACTTTTCGCACTTGTGTTGGTGCAGGAAACCACTTTTGCACTTGTATTAGTGTGGAAAAAACACTTTTCGCACTTGTGTTAGTGTTGAAAAACCACTTTTCGCACTTGTGTTAGTGTTGAAAAACCACTTTTCGCACTTGTGTTGGTGCAGGAAACCACTTTTGCACTTGTATTAGTGTGGAAAAAACACTTTTCGCACTTGTGTTAGTGTTGAAAAACCACTTTTCGCACTTGTGTTAGTGTTGAAAAACCACTTTTCGCACTTGTGTTAGTGTTGAAAAACCCACTTTTCGCACTTGTGTTGGTGCAGGAAACCACTTTTGCACTTGTATTAGTGTGGAAAAACCACTTTTCGCACTTGTGTTAGTGTTGAAAAGCCACTTTTCGCACTTGAGTTAGTGTTGTAAAACCACTTTTCGCACTTGTGTTGGTGCAGGAAACCACTTTTTGCACTTGTATTAGTGTGGAAAAACCACTTTTCGCACTTGTGTTAGTGTTGAAAAACCACTTTTCGCACTTGTGTTAGTGTTGAAAAACCACTTTTCGCACTTGTGTTAGTGTTGAAAAACCACTTTTCGCACTTGTGTTGGTGCAGGAAACCACTTTTGCACTTGTATTAGTGTGGAAAAAACACTTTTCGCACTTGTGTTAATGTTGAAAAAAACCACTTTTCGCACTTGTGTTAGTGTTGAAAAACCACTTTTCGCACTTGTGTTAGTGTTGAAAAACCACTTTTCGCACTTGTGTTGGTGCAGGAAACCACTTTTGCACTTGTATTAGTGTGGAAAAAACACTTTTTGCACTTGTGATAGTGTTGAAAAACCACTTTTCGCACTTGTGTTAGTGTTGAAAAACCACTTTTCGCACTTGTGTTGGTGCAGGAAACCACTTTTGCACTTGTATTAGTGTGGAAAAACCACTTTTCGCACTTGTGTTAGTGTTGAAAACCACTTTTCGCACTTGTGTTAGTGTTGAAAAACCACTTTTTGCACTTGTGTTGGAGCAGGAAACCACTTTTGCACTAGTATTAGTGTGGAAAAACACTTTTTGCACTTGTGATAGTGTTGAAAAACCACTTTTCGCACTTGTGTTAGTGTTGAAAAACCATATTTTGCACTTGTGTTGGTGCAGGAAACCACTTTTGCACTTGTATTAGTGTGGAAAAAACACTTTTTGCACTTGTGATAGTGTTGAAAAACCACTTTTCGCACTTGTGTTAGTGTTGAAAAACCACTTTTCGCACTTGTGTTAGTGTTGAAAAACCACTTTTCGCACTTGTGTTGGTGCAGGAAACCACTTTTGCACTTGTATTAGTGTGGAAAAAACACTTTTCGCACTTGTGTTAGTGTAGAAAAACCACTTTTCGCACTTGTGTTAGTGTTGAAAAAACACTTTTCGCACTTGTGTTAGTGTTGAAAAACCACTTTTCGCACTTGTGTTGGTGCAGGAAACCACTTTTGCACTTGTATGAGTGTGGAAAAAACACTTTTTGCACTTGTCATAGTGTTGAAAAACCACGTTTCGCACTTGTGTTAGTGTTGAAAAACCACTTTTCGCACTTGTGTTGGTGCAGGAAACCACTTTTGCACTTGTATTAGTGTGGAAAAAACACTTTTCGCTCTTGTGTTAGTGTTGAAAAACCACTTTTCGCACTTGTGTTAGTGTTGAAAAACCACTTTTCGCACTTGTGTTAGTGTTGAAAAACCACTTTTCGCACTTGTGTTGGTGCAGGAAACCACTTTTGCACTTGTATTAGTGTGGAAAAACCACTTTTCGCACTTGTGTTAGTGTTGAAAAACCACTTTTCGCACTTGTGTTAGTGTTGAAAAACCACTTTTCGCACTTGTGTTAGTGTTGAAAAACCACTTTTCGCACTTGTGTTGGTGCAGGAAACCACTTTTGCACTTGTATTAGTGTGGAAAAAACACTTTTCGCACTTGTGTTAGTGTTGAAAAACCACTTTTCGCACTTGTGTTAGTGTTGAAAAACCACTTTTCGCACTTGTGTTGGCGCAGGAAACCACTTTTGCACTTGTATTAGTGTGGAAAAACCACTTTTCGCACTTGTGTTAGTGTTGAAAAGCCACTTTTCGCACTTGTGTTAGTGTTGTAAAACCACTTTTCGCACTTGTGTTAGTGTTGAAAAACCACTTTTCGCACTTGTGTTGGTGCAGGAAACCACTTTTGCACTTGTATTAGTGTAGTCTAGTAGGAAGACTAGGTCCCCCTGCACCCCCCGGAGATATACTTCTAATCAGTGTTTCTAGATTGGACAAAATGTGTAGAAAATGACTAGCTATGGCCCCAAGCTGAAAAAATGTCCCACATACCATTTTTATGCAAATTACTGCTGCAAATTTTATGCAAAATTATGCAAATTTTATGCAAATTTTTGATGAGGAGTAGAGTTGAGGGGTCTTTGAGGGCTTCATCGAGGTGCTCTCGGTTGCAAGACTGGGTCATTCTGAGAAGCACAGCAGGGTCAGAGATCATGATGTTCTCCTCCTCAGTGAATCTCTCCATCAACAGCCTCTCCATTGCCTCACACACTGTTTTGAGGCAAAAGAGGGACTTTGCGTAGGCCTTTCCACTGAGAACACCTTTGAGAGATCCACTTGTTACTAGTTGTGCCTCAAAGAGAATCTCTGCATATCCAGAACCACGCATCTTGTGTCCAGTGAGCATCCCGATGTAGTTCATGGATGTGTGGAAGGGTCCAATCGTTACTACATGACTAGCAAATTCATTTGGCCAGCGCCAGATGATGGGAAGGGCTTTCATGCAGACACCCAGATCAAATGTATTCAGGACCCATCTCTGACCCACCTCAGCAGTTGCTGCCTCGGAACGCTTCAGTAGCTCACGAACAACTGCGTTGTCTGTGATCGGTCTGTGCCTGGTGCCTGCATGGCATGGCAATGGCCTGCAGCCTGTGCCTGGGCTAGGGGGTTTCACCTCTGCAACTGGTTCTCCCCCACCCAGCAAATCAACAGTCGACTACTGCACGCCTATCCACCAACCGATCACAGACAACGCAGTTGTTCGTGAGCTACTGAAGCGTTCCGAGGCAGCAACTGCTGAGGTGGGTCAGAGATGGGTCCTGAATACATTTGATCTGGGTGTCTGCATGAAAGCCCTTCCCATCATCTGGCGCTGGCCAAATGAATTTGCTAGTCATGTAGTAACGATTGGACCCTTCCACACATCCATGAACTACATCGGGATGCTCACTGGACACAAGATGCGTGGTTCTGGATATGCAGAGATTCTCTTTGAGGCACAACTAGTAACAAGTGGATCTCTCAAAGGTGTTCTCAGTGGAAAGGCCTACGCAAAGTCCCTCTTTTGCCTCAAAACAGTGTGTGAGGCAATGGAGAGGCTGTTGATGGAGAGATTCACTGAGGAGGAGAACATCATGATCTCTGACCCTGCTGTGCTTCTCAGAATGACCCAGTCTTGCAACCGAGAGCACCTCGATGAAGCCCTCAAAGACCCCTCAACTCTACTCCTCATCAAAAATTTGCATAAAATTTGCATAATTTTGCATAAAATTTGCAGCAGTAATTTGCATAAAAATGGTATGTGGGACATTTTTTCAGCTTGGGGCCATAGCTAGTCATTTTCTACACATTTTTTCCAATCTAGAAACACTGATTAGAAGTATATCTCCGGGGGGTGCAGGGGGACCTAGTCTTCCTACTAGACTAGTGTGGAAAAAACACTTTTTGCACTTTTGATAGTGTTGAAAAACCACTTTTCGCACTTGTGTTGGTGCAGGAAACCACTATTGCACTTGTATTAGTGTGGAAAAACCACTTTTTGCACTTGTGTTAGTGTTGGAAAACCACTTTTCGCATTTGTGTTAGTGTTGAAAAACCACTTTTCGCACTTGTGTTGGTGCAGGAAACCACTTTTGCACTTGTATTAGTGTGGAAAAAACACTTTTGGCACTTGTGTTAGTGTTGAAAAACCACTTTTCGCA
Organism: Myxine glutinosa; assembly: GCF_964187855.1. Lineage (NCBI taxonomy): Eukaryota > Metazoa > Chordata > Myxini > Myxiniformes > Myxinidae > Myxine > Myxine glutinosa. Next base: position 43,179 of record NW_027618657.1, read on the forward strand.
CTTGTGTTAGTGTTGAAAAACCACTTTTCGCACTTGTGTTAGTGTTGAAAAACCACTTTTCGCACTTGTGTTGGTGCAGGAAACCACTTTTGCACTTGTATTAGTGTGGAAAAACCACTTTTCGCACTTGTGTTAGTGTTGAAAAGCCACTTTTCGCACTTGTGTTAGTGTTGTAAAACCACTTTTCGCACTTGTGTTGGTGCAGGAAACCACTTTTGCACTTGTATTAATGTGGAAAAAAGACTTTTTGCACTTGTGATAGTGTTGAAAAACCACTTTTCGCACTTTTGTTAGTGTTGAAAAACCACTTTTCGCACTTGTGTTGGTGCAGGAAAACCACTTTTGCACTTGTATTAGTGTGGAAAAACCACTTTTTGCACTTGTGTTAGTGTTGAAAAACCACTTTTCGCACTTGTGTTAGTGTTGAAAAACCACTTTTCGCACTTGTGTTAGTGTTGAAAAACCACTTTTCGCACTTGTGTTGGTGCAGGAAACCACTTTTGCACTTGTATTAGTGTGGAAAAAACACTTTTCGCACTTGTGTTAGTGTTGAAAAACCACTTTTCGCACTTGTGTTAGTGTTGAAAAACCACTTTTCGCACTTGTGTTGGTGCAGGAAACCACTTTTGCACTTGTATTAGTGTGGAAAAAACACTTTTCGCACTTGTGTTAGTGTTGAAAAACCACTTTTCGCACTTGTGTTAGTGTTGAAAAACCACTTTTCGCACTTGTGTTAGTGTTGAAAAACCACTTTTCGCACTTGTGTTGGTGCAGGAAACCACTTTTGCACTTGTATTAGTGTGGAAAAACCACTTTTCGCACTTGTGTTAGTGTTGAAAAGCCACTTTTCGCACTTGTGTTAGTGTTGTAAAACCACTTTTCGCACTTGTGTTGGTGCAGGAAACCACTTTTGCACTTGTATTAGTGTGGAAAAACCACTTTTCGCACTTCTGTTAGTGTTGAAAAACCACTTTTCGCACTTGTGTTAGTGTTGAAAAACCACTTTTCGCACTTGTGTTAGTGTTGAAAAACCACCTCTCGCACTTGTGTTGGTGCAGGAAACCACTTTTGCACTTGTATTAGTGTGGAAAAAACACTTTTCGCACTTGTGTTAATGTTGAAAAACCACTTTTCGCACTTGTGTTAGTGTTGAAAAACCACTTTTCGCACTTGTGTTAGTGTTGAAAAACCACTTTTCGCACTTGTGTTGGTGCAGGAAACCACTTTTGCACTTGTATTAGTGTGGAAAAAACACTTTTTGCACTTGTGATAGTGTTGAAAACCACTTTTCGCACTTGTGTTAGTGTTGAAAAACCACTTTTCGCACTTGTGTTGGTGCAGGAAACCACTTTTGCACTTGTATTAGTGTGGAAAAACCACTTTTCGCACTTGTGTTAGTGTTGAAAAACCACTTTTCGCACTTGTGTTAGTGTTGAAAAACCACTTTTCGCACTTGTGTTGGTGCAGGAAACCACTTTTGCACTTGTATTAGTGTGGAAAAAACACTTTTCGCTCTTGTGTTAGTGTTGAAAAACCACTTTTCGCACTTGTGTTAGTGTTGAAAAACCACTTTTCGCACTTGTGTTGGTGCAGGAAACCACTTTTGCACTTGTATTAGTGTGGAAAAAACACTTTTCGCTCTTGTGTTAGTGTTGAAAAACCACTTTTCGCACTTGTGTTAGTGTTGAAAAACCACTTTTCGCACTTGTGTTAGTGTTGAAAAACCACTTTTCGCACTTGTGTTGGTGCAGGAAACCACTTTTGCACTTGTATTAGTGTGGAAAAACCACTTTTCGCACTTGTGTTAGTGTTGAAAAACCACTTTTCGCACTTGTGTTAGTGTTGAAAAACCACTTTTCGCACTTGTGTTAGTGTTGAAAAACCACTTTTCGCACTTGTGTTGGTGCAGGAAACCACTTTTGCACTTGTATTAGTGTGGAAAAAACACTTTTCGCACTTGTGTTAATGTTGAAAAACCACTTTTCGCACTTGTGTTAGTGTTGAAAAACCACTTTTCGCACTTGTGTTAGTGTTGAAAAACCACTTTTCGCACTTGTGTTGGTGCAGGAAACCACTTTTGCACTTGTATTAGTGTGGAAAAAACACTTTTTGCACTTGTGATAGTGTTGAAAAACCACTTTTCGCACTTGTGTTAGTGTTGAAAAACCACTTTTCGCACTTGTGTTGGTGCAGGAAACCACTTTTGCACTTGTATTAGTGTGGAAAAACCACTTTTCGCACTTGTGTTAGTGTTGAAAACCACTTTTCGCACTTGTGTTAGTGTTGAAAAACCACTTTTTGCACTTGTGTTGGAGCAGGAAACCACTTTTGCACTAGTATTAGTGTGGAAAAACACTTTTTGCACTTGTGATAGTGTTGAAAAACCACTTTTCGCACTTGTGTTAGTGTTGAAAAACCATATTTTGCACTTGTGTTGGTGCAGGAAACCACTTTTGCACTTGTATTAGTGTGGAAAAAACACTTTTTGCACTTGTGATAGTGTTGAAAAACCACTTTTCGCACTTGTGTTAGTGTTGAAAAACCACTTTTCGCACTTGTGTTAGTGTTGAAAAACCACTTTTCGCACTTGTGTTGGTGCAGGAAACCACTTTTGCACTTGTATTAGTGTGGAAAAAACACTTTTCGCACTTGTGTTAGTGTAGAAAAACCACTTTTCGCACTTGTGTTAGTGTTGAAAAAACACTTTTCGCACTTGTGTTAGTGTTGAAAAACCACTTTTCGCACTTGTGTTGGTGCAGGAAACCACTTTTGCACTTGTATGAGTGTGGAAAAAACACTTTTTGCACTTGTCATAGTGTTGAAAAACCACGTTTCGCACTTGTGTTAGTGTTGAAAAACCACTTTTCGCACTTGTGTTGGTGCAGGAAACCACTTTTGCACTTGTATTAGTGTGGAAAAAACACTTTTCGCACTTGTGTTAGTGTTGAAAAACCACTTTTCGCACTTGTGTTAGTGTTGAAAAACCACTTTTCGCACTTGTGTTGGCGCAGGAAACCACTTTTGCACTTGTATTAGTGTGGAAAAACCACTTTTCGCACTTGTGTTAGTGTTGAAAAGCCACTTTTCGCACTTGTGTTAGTGTTGTAAAACCACTTTTCGCACTTGTGTTAGTGTTGAAAAACCACTTTTCGCACTTGTGTTGGTGCAGGAAACCACTTTTGCACTTGTATTAGTGTAGTCTAGTAGGAAGACTAGGTCCCCCTGCACCCCCCGGAGATATACTTCTAATCAGTGTTTCTAGATTGGACAAAATGTGTAGAAAATGACTAGCTCTGGCCCCAAGCTGAAAAAATGTCCCACATACCATTTTTTATGCAAATTACTGCTGCAAATTTTATGCAAAATTATGCAAATTTTATGCAAATTTTTGATGAGGAGTAGAGTTGAGGGGTCTTTGAGGGCTTCATCGAGGTGCTCTCGGTTGCAAGACTGGGTCATTCTGAGAAGCACAGCAGGGTCAGAGATCATGATGTTCTCCTCCTCAGTGAATCTCTCCATCAACAGCCTCTCCATTGCCTCACACACTGTTTTGAGGCAAAAGAGGGACTTTGCGTAGGCCTTTCCACTGAGAACACCTTTGAGAGATCCACTTGTTACTAGTTGTGCCTCAAAGAGAATCTCTGCATATCCAGAACCACGCATCTTGTGTCCAGTGAGCATCCCGATGTAGTTCATGGATGTGTGGAAGGGGTCCAATCGTTACTACATGACTAGCAAATTCATTTGGCCAGCGCCAGATGATGGGAAGGGCTTTCATGCAGACACCCAGATCAAATGTATTCAGGACCCATCTCTGACCCACCTCAGCAGTTGCTGCCTCGGAACGCTTCAGTAGCTCACGAACAACTGCGTTGTCTGTGATCGGTCTGTGCCTGGTGCCTGCATGGCATGGCAATGGCCTGCAGCCTGTGCCTGGGCTAGGGGGTTTCACCTCTGCAACTGGTTCTCCCCCACCCAGCAAATCAACAGTCGACTACTGCACGCCTATCCACCAACCGATCACAGACAACGCAGTTGTTCGTGAGCTACTGAAGCGTTCCGAGGCAGCAACTGCTGAGGTGGGTCAGAGATGGGTCCTGAATACATTTGATCTGGGTGTCTGCATGAAAGCCCTTCCCATCATCTGGCGCTGGCCAAATGAATTTGCTAGTCATGTAGTAACGATTGGACCCTTCCACACATCCATGAACTACATCGGGATGCTCACTGGACACAAGATGCGTGGTTCTGGATATGCAGAGATTCTCTTTGAGGCACAACTAGTAACAAGTGGATCTCTCAAAGGTGTTCTCAGTGGAAAGGCCTACGCAAAGTCCCCTCTTTTGCCTCAAAACAGTGTGTGAGGCAATGGAGAGGCTGTTGATGGAGGAGATTCACTGAGGAGGAGAACATCATGATCTCTGACCCTGCTGTGCTTCTCAGAATGACCCAGTCTTGCAACCGAGAGCACCTCGATGAAGCCCTCAAAGACCCCTCAACTCTACTCCTCATCAAAAATTTGCATAAAATTTGCATAATTTTGCATAAAATTTGCAGCAGTAATTTGCATAAAAATGGTATGTGGGACATTTTTTTCAGCTTGGGGCCATAGCTAGTCATTTTCTACACATTTTTTCCAATCTAGAAACACTGATTAGAAGTATATCTCCGGGGGGTGCAGGGGGACCTAGTCTTCCTACTAGACTAGTGTGGAAAAAACACTTTTTGCACTTTTGATAGTGTTGAAAAACCACTTTTCGCACTTGTGTTGGTGCAGGAAACCACTATTGCACTTGTATTAGTGTGGAAAAAACCACTTTTTGCACTTGTGTTAGTGTTGGAAAACCACTTTTCGCATTTGTGTTAGTGTTGAAAAAACCACTTTTCGCACTTGTGTTGGTGCAGGGAAACCACTTTTTGCACTTGTATTAGTGTGGAAAAAACACTTTTGGCACTTGTGTTAGTGTTGAAAAACCACTTTTCGCACTTGTGTTAGTGTTGAAAAACCACTTTTCGCACTTGTGTTAGTGTTGAAAAACCACTTTTCGCACTTGTGTTGGTGCAGGAAACCACTTTTGCACTTGTATTAGTGTGGAAAAACCACTTTTCGCACTTGTGTTAGTGTTGAAAAGCCACTTTTCGCACTTGTGTTAGTGTTGTAAAACCACTTTTCGCACTTGTGTTGGTGCAGGAAACCACTTTTGCACTTGTATTAATGTGGAAAAAAGACTTTTTGCACTTGTGATAGTGTTGAAAAACCACTTTTCGCACTTTTGTTAGTGTTGAAAAACCACTTTTCGCACTTGTGTTGGTGCAGGAAAACCACTTTTGCACTTGTATTAGTGTGGAAAAACCACTTTTTGCACTTGTGTTAGTGTTGAAAAACCACTTTTCGCACTTGTGTTAGTGTTGAAAAACCACTTTTCGCACTTGTGTTAGTGTTGAAAAACCACTTTTCGCACTTGTGTTGGTGCAGGAAACCACTTTTGCACTTGTATTAGTGTGGAAAAAACACTTTTCGCACTTGTGTTAGTGTTGAAAAACCACTTTTCGCACTTGTGTTAGTGTTGAAAAACCACTTTTCGCACTTGTGTTGGTGCAGGAAACCACTTTTGCACTTGTATTAGTGTGGAAAAAACACTTTTCGCACTTGTGTTAGTGTTGAAAAACCACTTTTCGCACTTGTGTTAGTGTTGAAAAACCACTTTTCGCACTTGTGTTAGTGTTGAAAAACCACTTTTCGCACTTGTGTTGGTGCAGGAAACCACTTTTGCACTTGTATTAGTGTGGAAAAACCACTTTTCGCACTTGTGTTAGTGTTGAAAAGCCACTTTTCGCACTTGTGTTAGTGTTGTAAAACCACTTTTCGCACTTGTGTTGGTGCAGGAAACCACTTTTGCACTTGTATTAGTGTGGAAAAACCACTTTTCGCACTTCTGTTAGTGTTGAAAAACCACTTTTCGCACTTGTGTTAGTGTTGAAAAACCACTTTTCGCACTTGTGTTAGTGTTGAAAAACCACTTCTCGCACTTGTGTTGGTGCAGGAAACCACTTTTGCACTTGTATTAGTGTGGAAAAAACACTTTTCGCACTTGTGTTAATGTTGAAAAACCACTTTTCGCACTTGTGTTAGTGTTGAAAAACCACTTTTCGCACTTGTGTTAGTGTTGAAAAACCACTTTTCGCACTTGTGTTGGTGCAGGAAACCACTTTTGCACTTGTATTAGTGTGGAAAAAACACTTTTTGCACTTGTGATAGTGTTGAAAACCACTTTTCGCACTTGTGTTAGTGTTGAAAAACCACTTTTCGCACTTGTGTTGGTGCAGGAAACCACTTTTGCACTTGTATTAGTGTGGAAAAACCACTTTTCGCACTTGTGTTAGTGTTGAAAAACCACTTTTCGCACTTGTGTTAGTGTTGAAAAACCACTTTTTGCACTTGTGTTGGAGCAGGAAACCACTTTTGCACTTGTATTAGTGTGGAAAAACACTTTTTGCACTTGTGATAGTGTTGAAAAACCACTTTTCGCACTTGTGTTAGTGTTGAAAAACCACATTTTGCACTTGTGTTGGTGCAGGAAACCACTTTTGCACTTGTAATAGTGTGGAAAAAACACTTTTTGCACTTGTGATAGTGTTGAAAAACCACTTTTCGCACTTGTGTTAGTGTTGAAAAACCACTTTTCGCACTTGTGTTAGTGTTGAAAAACCACTTTTCGCACTTGTGTTGGTGCAGGAAACCACTTTTGCACTTGTATTAGTGTGGAAAAAACACTTTTCGCACTTGTGTTAGTGTAGAAAAACCACTTTTCGCACTTGTGTTAGTGTTGAAAAAACACTTTTCGCACTTGTGTTAGTGTTGAAAAACCACTTTTCGCACTTGTGTTGGTGCAGGAAACCACTTTTGCACTTGTATGAGTGTGGAAAAAACACTTTTTGCACTTGTCATAGTGTTGAAAAACCACTTTTCGCACTTGTGTTAGTGTTGAAAAACCACTTTTCGCACTTGTGTTGGTGCAGGAAACCACTTTTGCACTTGTATTAGTGTGGAAAAAACACTTTTCGCACTTGTGTTAGTGTTGAAAAACCACTTTTCGCACTTGTGTTAGTGTTGAAAAACCACTTTTCGCACTTGTGTTAGTGTTGAAAAACCACTTTTCGCACTTGTGTTGGTGCAGGAAACCACTTTTGCACTTGTATTAGTGTGGAAAAACCACTTTTTGCACTTGTGTTAGTGTTGAAAAGCCACTTTTCGCACTTGTGTTAGTGTTGAAAAACCACTTTTCGCACTTGTGTTAGTGTTGAAAAACCACTTTTCGCACTTGTGTTAGTGTTGAAAAACCACTTTTCGCACTTGTGTTGGTGCAGGAAACCACTTTTGCACTTGTATTAGTGTGGAAAAAACACTTTTCGCACTTGTGTTAGTGTTGAAAAACCACTTTTCGCACTTGTGTTAGTGTTGAAAAACCACTTTTCGCACCTGTGTTAGTGTTGAAAAACCACTTTTCGCACTTGTGTTGGTGCAGGAAACCACTTTTGCACTTGTATTAGTGTGGAAAAAACACTTTTTGCACTTTGGTAGTGTTGAAAAACCACTTTTCGCACTTGTGTTGTTGCAGGAAACCACTATTGCACTTGTATTAGTGTGGAAAAACCACTTTTCGCACTTGTGTTAGTGTTGGAAAACCACTTTTCGCATTTGTGTTAGTGTTGAAAAACCACTTTTCGCACTTGTGTTAGTGTTGAAAAACCACTTTTCGCACTTGTGTTAGTGTTGAAAAACCACTTTTCGCACTTGTGTTAGTGTTGAAAAACCACTTTTCACACTTGTGTTGGTGCAGGAAACCACTTTTGCACTTGTATGAGTGTGGAAAAAACACTTTTTGCACTTGTCATAGTGTTGAAAAACCACTTTTCGCACTTGTGTTAGTGTTGAAAAACCACTTTTCGCACTTGTGTTGGTGCAGGAAACCACTTTTGCACTTGTATTAGTGTGGAAAAAACACTTTTCGCACTTTTGTTAGTGTGGAAAAAACACTTTTTGCACTTGTGATAGTGTTGAAAAACCACTTTTCGCACTTGTGTTAGTGTTGAAAAACCACTTTTCGCACTTGTGTTGGTGCAGGAAACCACTTTTGCACTTGTATTAGTGTGGAAAAACCACTTTTCGCACTTGTGTTAGTGTTGAAAAACCACTTTTCGCACTTGTGTTAGTGTTGAAAAACCACTTTTTGCACTTGTGTTGGAGCAGGAAACCACTTTTGCACTTGTATTAGTGTGGAAAAACACTTTTTGCACTTGTGATAGTGTTGAAAAACCACTTTTCGCACTTGTGTTAGTGTTGAAAAACCACATTTTGCACTTGTGTTGGTGCAGGAAACCACTTTTGCACTTGTATTAGTGTGGAAAAAACACTTTTTGCACTTGTGATAGTGTTGAAAAACCACTTTTCGCACTTGTGTTAGTGTTGAAAAACCACTTTTCGCACTTGTGTTAGTGTTGAAAAACCACTTTTCACACTTGTGTTGGTGCAGGAAACCACTTTTGCACTTGTATTAGTGTGGAAAAAACACTTTTCGCACTTGTGTTAGTGTAGAAAACCACTTTTCGCACTTGTGTTAGTGTTGAAAAAACACTTTTCGCACTTGTGTTAGTGTTGAAAAACCACTTTTCGCACTTGTGTTGGTGCAGGAAACCACTTTTGCATTTGTATGAGTGTGGAAAAAACACTTTTTGCACTTGTCATAGTGTTGAAAAACCACTTTTCGCACTTGTGTTAGTGTTGAAAAACCACTTTTCGCACTTGTGTTGGTGCAGGAAACCACTTTTGCACTTGTATTAGTGTGGAAAAAACACTTTTCGCACTTGTGTTAGTGTTGAAAAACCACTTTTCGCACTTGTGTTAGTGTTGAAAAACCACTTTTCGCACTTGTGTTGGTGCAGGAAACCACTTTTGCACTTGTATTAGTGTGGAAAAACCACTTTTTGCACTTGTGTTAGTGTTGAAAAGCCACTTTTCGCACTTGTGTTAGTGTTGAAAAACCACTTTTCGCACTTGTGTTAGTGTTGAAAAACCACTTTTCGCACTTGTGTTAGTGTTGAAAAACCACTTTTCGCACTTGTGTTGGTGCAGGAAACCACTTTTGCACTTGTATTAGTGTGGAAAAAACACTTTTCGCACTTGTGTTAGTGTTGAAAAACCACTTTTCGCACTTGTGTTAGTGTTGAAAAACCACTTTTCGCACCTGTGTTAGTGTTGAAAAACCACTTTTCGCACTTGTGTTGGTGCAGGAAACCACTTTTGCACTTGTATTACTGTGGAAAAAACACTTTTTGCACTTTGGTAGTGTTGAAAAACCACTTTTCGCACTTGTGTTGTTGCAGGAAACCACTATTGCACTTGTATTAGTGTGGAAAAACCACTTTTCGCACTTGTGTTAGTGTTGGAAAACCACTTTTCGCATTTGTGTTAGTGTTGAAAAACCACTTTTCGCACTTGTGTTAGTGTTGAAAAACCACTTTTCGCACTTGTGTTAGTGTTGAAAAACCACTTTTCGCACTTGTGTTAGTGTTGAAAAACCACTTTTCACACTTGTGTTGGTGCAGGAAACCACTTTTGCACTTGTATGAGTGTGGAAAAAACACTTTTTGCACTTGTCATAGTGTTGAAAAACCACTTTTCGCACTTGTGTTAGTGTTGAAAAACCACTTTTCGCACTTGTGTTGGTGCAGGAAACCACTTTTGCACTTGTATTAGTGTGGAAAAAACCCTTTTCGCACTTGTGTTAGTGTTGAAAAACCACTTTTCGCACTTGTGTTAGTGTTGAAAAACCACTTTTCGCACTTGTGTTAGTGTTGAAAAACCACTTTTCGCACTTGTGTTGGTGCAGGAAACCACTTTTGCACTTGTATTAGTGTGGAAAAACCACTTTTTGCACTTGTGTTAGTGTTGAAAAGCCACTTTTCGCACTTGTGTTAGTGTTGAAAAACCACTTTTCGCACTTGTGTTGGTGCAGGAAACCACTTTTGCACTTGTATTAGTGTGGAATAAAGACTTTTTGCACTTGTGATAGTGTTGAAAAACCACTTTTCGCACTTTTGTTAGTGTTGAAAAACCACTTTTCGCACTTGTGTTGGTGCAGGAAACCACTTTTGCACTTGTATTAGTGTGGAAAATCACTTTTCGCACTTGTGTTAGTGTTGAAAAACCACTTTTCGCACTTGTGTTAGTGTTGAAAAACCACTTTTCGCACTTGTGTTAGTGTTGAAAAACCACTTTTCGCACTTGTATTGGTGCAGGAAACCACTTTTGCACTTGTATTAGTGTGGAAAAAACACTTTTCGCTCTTGTGTTAGTGTTGAAAAACCACTTTTCGCACTTGTGTTAGTGTTGAAAAACCACTTTCCGCACTTGTGTTAGTGTTGAAAAACCACTTTTCACACTTGTGTTGGTGCAGGAAACCACTTTTGCACTTGTATTAGTGTGGAAAAACCACTTTTCGCACTTGTGTTAGTGTTGAAAAACCACTTTTCGCACTTGTGTTAGTGTTGAAAAACCACTTTTCGCACATGTGTTGGTGCAGGAAACCACTTTTGCACTTGTATTAGTGTGGAAAAAACACTTTTTGCACTTGTGATAGTGTTGAAAAACCACTTTTCGCACTTGTGTTAGTGTTGGAAAACCACTTTTCGCATTTGTGTTAGTGTTGAAAAACCACTTTTCGCACTTGTGTTAGTGTTGAAATACCACTTTTCGCACTTGTGTTAGTGTTGAAAAACCACTTTTCGCACTTGTGTTAGTGTTGAAAAACCACTTTTCGCACTTGTGTTGGTGCAGGAAACCACTTTTGCACTTGTGTGAGTGTGGAAAAACACTTTTTGCACTTGTCATAGTGTTGAAAAACCACTTTTCGCACTTGTGTTAGTGTTGAAAAACCACTTTTCGCACTTGTGTTGGTGCAGGAAACCACTTTTGCACTTGTATTAGTGTGGAAAAAACACTTTTCGCACTTGTGTTAGTGTTGAAAAACCACTTTTCGCACTTGTGTTAGTGTTGAAAAACCACTTTTCGCACTTGTGTTAGTGTTGAAAAACCACTTTTCGCACTTGTGTTGGTGCAGGAAACCACTTTTGCACTTGTATTAGTGTGGAAAAACCACTTTTTGCACTTGTGTTAGTGTTGAAAAGCCACTTTTCGCACTTGTGTTAGTGTTGAAAAACCACTTTTCGCACTTGTGTTGGTGCAGGAAACCACTTTTGCACTTGTATTAGTGTGGAATAAAGACTTTTTGCACTTGTGATAGTGTTGAAAAACCACTTTTCGCACTTTTGTTAGTGTTGAAAAACCACTTTTCGCACTTGTGTTGGTGCAGGAAACCACTTTTGCACTTGTATTAGTGTGGAAAAAACACTTTTCGCACTTGTGTTAGTGTAGAAAAACCACTTTTCGCACTTGTGTTAGTGTTGAAAAAACACTTTTCGCACTTGTGTTAGTGTTGAAAAACCACTTTTCGCACTTGTGTTGGTGCAGGAAACCACTTTTGCACTTGTATGAGTGTGGAAAAAACACTTTTTGCACTTGTCATAGTGTTGAAAAACCACTTTTCGCACTTGTGTTAGTGTTGAAAAACCACTTTTCGCACTTGTGTTAGTGTTGAAAAACCACTTTTCGCACTTGTGTTGGTGCAGGAAACCACTTTTGCACTTGTATTAGTGTGGAAAAAACACTTTTCGCACTTGTGTTAGTGTTGAAAAACCACTTTTCGCACTTGTGTTAGTGTTGAAAAACCACTTTTCGCACTTGTGTTGGTGCAGGAAACCACTTTTGCACTTGTATTAGTGTGGAAAAACCACTTTTTGCACTTGTGTTAGTGTTGAAAAGCCACTTTTCGCACTTGTGTTAGTGTTGAAAAACCACTTTTCGCACTTGTGTTAGTGTTGAAAAACCACTTTTCGCACTTGTGTTAGTGTTGAAAAACCACTTTTCGCACTTGTGTTGGTGCAGGAAACCACTTTTGCACTTGTATTAGTGTGGAAAAAACACTTTTCGCACTTGTGTTAGTGTTGAAAAACCACTTTTCGCACTTGTGTTAGTGTTGAAAAACCACTTTTCGCACCTGTGTTAGTGTTGAAAAACCACTTTTCGCACTTGTGTTGGTGCAGGAAACCACTTTTGCACTTGTATTAGTGTGGAAAAAACACTTTTTGCACTTTGGTAGTGTTGAAAAACCACTTTTCGCACTTGTGTTGTTGCAGGAAACCACTATTGCACTTGTATTAGTGTGGAAAAACCACTTTTCGCACTTGTGTTAGTGTTGGAAAACCACTTTTCGCATTTGTGTTAGTGTTGAAAAACCACTTTTCGCACTTGTGTTAGTGTTGAAAAACCACTTTTCGCACTTGTGTTAGTGTTGAAAAACCACTTTTCGCACTTGTGTTAGTGTTGAAAAACCACTTTTCACACTTGTGTTGGTGCAGGAAACCACTTTTGCACTTGTATGAGTGTGGAAAAAACACTTTTTGCACTTGTCATAGTGTTGAAAAACCACTTTTCGCACTTGTGTTAGTGTTGAAAAACCACTTTTCGCACTTGTGTTGGTGCAGGAAACCACTTTTGCACTTGTATTAGTGTGGAAAAAACCCTTTTCGCACTTGTGTTAGTGTTGAAAAACCACTTTTCGCACTTGTGTTAGTGTTGAAAAACCACTTTTCGCACTTGTGTTAGTGTTGAAAAACCACTTTTCGCACTTGTGTTGGTGCAGGAAACCACTTTTGCACTTGTATTAGTGTGGAAAAACCACTTTTTGCACTTGTGTTAGTGTTGAAAAGCCACTTTTCGCACTTGTGTTAGTGTTGAAAAACCACTTTTCGCACTTGTGTTGGTGCAGGAAACCACTTTTGCACTTGTATTAGTGTGGAATAAAGACTTTTTGCACTTGTGATAGTGTTGAAAAACCACTTTTCGCACTTTTGTTAGTGTTGAAAAACCACTTTTCGCACTTGTGTTGGTGCAGGAAACCACTTTTGCACTTGTATTAGTGTGGAAAATCACTTTTCGCACTTGTGTTAGTGTTGAAAAACCACTTTTCGCACTTGTGTTAGTGTTGAAAAACCACTTTTCGCACTTGTGTTAGTGTTGAAAAACCACTTTTCGCACTTGTATTGGTGCAGGAAACCACTTTTGCACTTGTATTAGTGTGGAAAAAACACTTTTCGCTCTTGTGTTAGTGTTGAAAAACCACTTTTCGCACTTGTGTTAGTGTTGAAAAACCACTTTCCGCACTTGTGTTAGTGTTGAAAAACCACTTTTCACACTTGTGTTGGTGCAGGAAACCACTTTTGCACTTGTATTAGTGTGGAAAAACCACTTTTCGCACTTGTGTTAGTGTTGAAAAACCACTTTTCGCACTTGTGTTAGTGTTGAAAAACCACTTTTCGCACATGTGTTGGTGCAGGAAACCACTTTTGCACTTGTATTAGTGTGGAAAAAACACTTTTTGCACTTGTGATAGTGTTGAAAAACCACTTTTCGCACTTGTGTTAGTGTTGGAAAACCACTTTTCGCATTTGTGTTAGTGTTGAAAAACCACTTTTCGCACTTGTGTTAGTGTTGAAAAACCACTTTTCGCACTTGTGTTAGTGTTGAAAAACCACTTTTCGCACTTGTGTTAGTGTTGAAAAACCACTTTTCGCACTTGTGTTGGTGCAGGAAACCACTTTTGCACTTGTGTGAGTGTGGAAAAAACACTTTTTGCACTTGTCATAGTGTTGAAAAACCACTTTTCGCACTTGTGTTAGTGTTGAAAAACCACTTTTTGCACTTGTGTTGGTGCAGGAAACCACTTTTGCACTTGTATTAGTGTGGAAAAAACACTTTTCGCACTTGTGTTAGTGTTGAAAAACCACTTTTCGCACTTGTGTTAGTGTTGAAAAACCACTTTTCGCACTTGTGTTAGTGTTGAAAAACCACTTTTCGCACTTGTGTTGGTGCAGGAAACCACTTTTGCACTTGTATTAGTGTGGAAAAACCACTTTTTGCACTTGTGTTAGTGTTGAAAAGCCACTTTTCGCACTTGTGTTAGTGTTGAAAAACCACTTTTCGCACTTGTGTTGGTGCAGGAAACCACTTTTGCACTTGTATTAGTGTGGAATAAAGACTTTTTGCACTTGTGATAGTGTTGAAAAACCACTTTTCGCACTTTTGTTAGTGTTGAAAAACCACTTTTCGCACTTGTGTTGGTGCAGGAAACCACTTTTGCACTTGTATTAGTGTGGAAAAATCACTTTTCGCACTTGTGTTAGTGTTGAAAAACCACTTTTCGCACTTGTGTTAGTGTTGAAAAACCACTTTTCGCACTTGTGTTAGTGTTGAAAAACCACTTTTCGCACTTGTGTTGGTGCAGGAAACCACTTTTGCACTTGTATTAGTGTGGAAAAAACACTTTTCGCTCTTGTGTTAGTGTTGAAAAACCACTTTTCGCACTTGTGTTAGTGTTGAAAAACCACTTTTCGCACTTGTGTTAGTGTTGAAAAACCACTTTTCGCACTTGTGTTGGTGCAGGAAACCACTTTTGCACTTGTATTAGTGTGGAAAAACCACTTTTCGCACTTGTGTTAGTGTTGAAAAACCACTTTTCGCACTTGTGTTAGTGTTGAAAAACCACTTTTCGCACTTGTGTTAGTGTTGAAAAACCACTTTTCGCACTTGTGTTGGTGCAGGAAACCACTTTTGCACTTGTATTAGTGTGGAAAAAACACTTTTCGCACTTGTGTTAGTGTTGAAAAACCACTTTTCGCACTTGTGTTAGTGTTGAAAAACCACTTTTCGCACTTGTGTTGGCGCAGGAAACCACTTTTGCACTTGTATTAGTGTGGAAAAACCACTTTTCGAACTTGTGTTAGTGTTGAAAAGCCACTTTTCGCACTTGTGTTAGTGTTGTAAAACCACTTTTCGCACTTGTGTTAGTGTTGAAAAACCACTTTTCGCACTTGTGTTGGTGCAGGAAACCACTTTTGCACTTGTATTAGTGTGGAAAAAACACTTTTTGCACTTTTGATAGTGTTGAAAAACCACTTTTCGCACTTGTGTTGGTGCAGGAAACCACTATTGCACTTGTATTAGTGTGGAAAAACCACTTTTTGCACTTGTGTTAGTGTTGGAAAACCACTTTTCGCATTTGTGTTAGTGTTGAAAAACCACTTTTCGCACTTGTGTTGGTGCAGGAAACCACTTTTGCACTTGTATTAGTGTGGAAAAAACACTTTTGGCACTTGTGTTAGTGTTGAAAAACCACTTTTCGCACTTGTGTTAGTGTTGAAAAACCACTTTTCGCACTTGTGTTAGTGTTGAAAAACCACTTTTCGCACTTGTGTTGGTGCAGGAAACCACTTTTGCACTTGTATTAGTGTGGAAAAACCACTTTTCGCACTTGTGTTAGTGTTGAAAAGCCACTTTTCGCACTTGTGTTAGTGTTGTAAAACCACTTTTCGCACTTGTGTTGGTGCAGGAAACCACTTTTGCACTTGTATTAGTGTGGAAAAAAGACTTTTTGCACTTGTGATAGTGTTGAAAAACCACTTTTCGCACTTTTGTTAGTGTTGAAAAACCACTTTTCGCACTTGTGTTGGTGCAGGAAAACCACTTTTGCACTTGTATTAGTGTGGAAAAACCACTTTTTGCACTTGTGTTAGTGTTGAAAAACCACTTTTCGCACTTGTGTTAGTGTTGAAAAACCACTTTTCGCACTTGTGTTAGTGTTGAAAAACCACTTTTCGCACTTGTGTTGGTGCAGGAAACCACTTTTGCACTTGTATTAGTGTGGAAAAAACACTTTTCGCACTTGTGTTAGTGTTGAAAAACCACTTTTCGCACTTGTGTTAGTGTTGAATAACCACTTTTCGCACTTGTGTTGGTGCAGGAAACCACTTTTGCACTTGTATTAGTGTGGAAAAAACACTTTTCGCACTTGTGTTAGTGTTGAAAAACCACTTTTCGCACTTGTGTTAGTGTTGAAAAACCACTTTTCGCACTTGTGTTAGTGTTGAAAAACCACTTTTCGCACTTGTGTTGGTGCAGGAAACCACTTTTGCACTTGTATTAGTGTGGAAAAACCACTTTTCGCACTTGTGTTAGTGTTGAAAAGCCACTTTTCGCACTTGTGTTAGTGTTGTAAAACCACTTTTCGCACTTGTGTTGGTGCAGGAAACCACTTTTGCACTTGTATTAGTGTGGAAAAACCACTTTTCGCACTTGTGTTAGTGTTGAAAAACCACTTTTCGCACTTGTGTTAGTGTTGAAAAACCACTTTTCGCACTTGTGTTAGTGTTGAAAAACCACTTTTCGCACTTGTGTTGGTGCAGGAAACCACTTTTGCACTTGTATTAGTGTGGAAAAAACACTTTTCGCACTTGTGTTAATGTTGAAAAACCACTTTTCGCACTTGTGTTAGTGTTGAAAAACCACTTTTCGCACTTGTGTTAGTGTTGAAAAACCACTTTTCGCACTTGTGTTGGTGCAGGAAACCACTTTTGCACTTGTATTAGTGTGGACAAAACACTTTTTGCACTTGTGATAGTGTTGAAAAACCACTTTTCGCACTTGTGTTAGTGTTGAAAAACCACTTTTCGCACTTGTGTTGGTGCAGGAAACCACTTTTGCACTTGTATTAGTGTGGAAAAACCACTTTTCGCACTTGTGTTAGTGTTGAAAAACCACTTTTCGCACTTGTGTTAGTGTTGAAAAACCACTTTTTGCACTTGTGTTGGAGCAGGAAACCACTTTTGCACTTGTATTAGTGTGGAAAAACACTTTTTGCACTTGTGATAGTGTTGAAAAACCACTTTTCGCACTTGTGTTAGTGTTGAAAAACCACATTTTGCACTTGTGTTGGTGCAGGAAACCACTTTTGCACTTGTATTAGTGTGGAAAAAACACTTTTTGCACTTGTGATAGTGTTGAAAAACCACTTTTCGCACTTGTGTTAGTGTTGAAAAACCACTTTTCGCACTTGTGTTAGTGTTGAAAAACCACTTTTCGCACTTGTGTTGGTGCAGGAAACCACTTTTGCACTTGTATTAGTGTGGAAAAAACACTTTTCGCACTTGTGTTAGTGTAGAAAAACCACTTTTCGCACTTGTGTTAGTGTTGAAAAAACTCTTTTCGCACTTGTGTTAGTGTTGAAAAACCACTTTTCGCACTTGTGTTGGTGCAGGAAACCACTTTTGCACTTGTATGAGTGTGGAAAAAACACTTTTTGCACTTGTCATAGTGTTGAAAAACCACTTTTCGCACTTGTGTTAGTGTTGAAAAACCACTTTTCGCACTTGTGTTGGTGCAGGAAACCACTTTTGCACTTGTATTAGTGTGGAAAAAACACTTTTCGCACTTGTGTTAGTGTTGAAAAACCACTTTTCGCACTTGTGTTAGTGTTGAAAAACCACTTTTCGCACTTGTGTTGGTGCAGGAAACCACTTTTGCACTTGTATTAGTGTGGAAAAACCACTTTTTGCACTTGTGTTAGTGTTGAAAAGCCACTTTTCGCACTTGTGTTAGTGTTGAAAAACCACTTTTCGCACTTGTGTTGGTGCAGGAAACCACTTTTGCACTTGTATTAGTGTGGAATAAAGACTTTTTGCACTTGTGATAGTGTTGAAAAACCACTTTTCGCACTTTTGTTCGTGTTGAAAAACCACTTTTCGCACTTGTGTTGGTGCAGGAAACCACTTTTGCACTTGTATTAGTGTGGAAAAATCACTTTTCGCACTTGTGTTAGTGTTGAAAAACCACTTTTCGCACTTGTGTTAGTGTTGAAAAACCACTTTTCGCACCTGTGTTAGTGTTGAAAAACCACTTTTCGCACTTGTGTTGGTGCAGGAAACCACTTTTGCACTTGTATTAGTGTGGAAAAAACACTTTTTGCACTTTGGTAGTGTTGAAAAACCACTTTTCGCACTTGTGTTGTTGCAGGAAACCACTATTGCACTTGTATTAGTGTGGAAAAACCACTTTTCGCACTTGTGTTAGTGTTGGAAAACCACTTTTCGCATTTGTGTTAGTGTTGAAAAACCACTTTTCGCACTTGTGTTAGTGTTGAAAAACCACTTTTCGCACTTGTGTTAGTGTTGAAAAACCACTTTTCGCACTTGTGTTAGTGTTGAAAAACCACTTTTCACACTTGTGTTGGTGCAGGAAACCACTTTTGCACTTGTATGAGTGTGGAAAAAACACTTTTTGCACTTGTCATAGTGTTGAAAAACCACTTTTCGCACTTGTGTTAGTGTTGAAAAACCACTTTTCGCACTTGTGTTGGTGCAGGAAACCACTTTTGCACTTGTATTAGTGTGGAAAAAACACTTTTCGCACTTTTGTTAGTGTGGAAAAAACACTTTTTGCACTTGTGATAGTGTTGAAAAACCACTTTTCGCACTTGTGTTAGTGTTGAAAAACCACTTTTCGCACTTGTGTTGGTGCAGGAAACCACTTTTGCACTTGTATTAGTGTGGAAAAACCACTTTTCGCACTTGTGTTAGTGTTGAAAAACCACTTTTCGCACTTGTGTTAGTGTTGAAAAACCACTTTTTGCACTTGTGTTGGAGCAGGAAACCACTTTTGCACTTGTATTAGTGTGGAAAAACACTTTTTGCACTTGTGATAGTGTTGAAAAACCACTTTTCGCACTTGTGTTAGTGTTGAAAAACCACATTTTGCACTTGTGTTGGTGCAGGAAACCACTTTTGCACTTGTATTAGTGTGGAAAAAACACTTTTTGCACTTGTGATAGTGTTGAAAAACCACTTTTCGCACTTGTGTTAGTGTTGAAAAACCACTTTTCGCACTTGTGTTAGTGTTGAAAAACCACTTTTCACACTTGTGTTGGTGCAGGAAACCACTTTTGCACTTGTATTAGTGTGGAAAAAACACTTTTCGCACTTGTGTTAGTGTAGAAAACCACTTTTCGCACTTGTGTTAGTGTTGAAAAAACACTTTTCGCACTTGTGTTAGTGTTGAAAAACCACTTTTCGCACTTGTGTTGGTGCAGGAAACCACTTTTGCATTTGTATGAGTGTGGAAAAAACACTTTTTGCACTTGTCATAGTGTTGAAAAACCACTTTTCGCACTTGTGTTAGTGTTGAAAAACCACTTTTCGCACTTGTGTTGGTGCAGGAAACCACTTTTGCACTTGTATTAGTGTGGAAAAAACACTTTTCGCACTTGTGTTAGTGTTGAAAAACCACTTTTCGCACTTGTGTTAGTGTTGAAAAACCACTTTTCGCACTTGTGTTGGTGCAGGAAACCACTTTTGCACTTGTATTAGTGTGGAAAAACCACTTTTTGCACTTGTGTTAGTGTTGAAAAGCCACTTTTCGCACTTGTGTTAGTGTTGAAAAACCACTTTTCGCACTTGTGTTAGTGTTGAAAAACCACTTTTCGCACTTGTGTTAGTGTTGAAAAACCACTTTTCGCACTTGTGTTGGTGCAGGAAACCACTTTTGCACTTGTATTAGTGTGGAAAAAACACTTTTCGCACTTGTGTTAGTGTTGAAAAACCACTTTTCGCACTTGTGTTAGTGTTGAAAAACCACTTTTCGCACCTGTGTTAGTGTTGAAAAACCACTTTTCGCACTTGTGTTGGTGCAGGAAACCACTTTTGCACTTGTATTACTGTGGAAAAAACACTTTTTGCACTTTGGTAGTGTTGAAAAACCACTTTTCGCACTTGTGTTGTTGCAGGAAACCACTATTGCACTTGTATTAGTGTGGAAAAACCACTTTTCGCACTTGTGTTAGTGTTGGAAAACCACTTTTCGCATTTGTGTTAGTGTTGAAAAACCACTTTTCGCACTTGTGTTAGTGTTGAAAAACCACTTTTCGCACTTGTGTTAGTGTTGAAAAACCACTTTTCGCACTTGTGTTAGTGTTGAAAAACCACTTTTCACACTTGTGTTGGTGCAGGAAACCACTTTTGCACTTGTATGAGTGTGGAAAAAACACTTTTTGCACTTGTCATAGTGTTGAAAAACCACTTTTCGCACTTGTGTTAGTGTTGAAAAACCACTTTTCGCACTTGTGTTGGTGCAGGAAACCACTTTTGCACTTGTATTAGTGTGGAAAAAACCCTTTTCGCACTTGTGTTAGTGTTGAAAAACCACTTTTCGCACTTGTGTTAGTGTTGAAAAACCACTTTTCGCACTTGTGTTAGTGTTGAAAAACCACTTTTCGCACTTGTGTTGGTGCAGGAAACCACTTTTGCACTTGTATTAGTGTGGAAAAACCACTTTTTGCACTTGTGTTAGTGTTGAAAAGCCACTTTTCGCACTTGTGTTAGTGTTGAAAAACCACTTTTCGCACTTGTGTTGGTGCAGGAAACCACTTTTGCACTTGTATTAGTGTGGAATAAAGACTTTTTTGCACTTGTGATAGTGTTGAAAAAACCACTTTTCGCACTTTTGTTAGTGTTGAAAAACCACTTTTCGCACTTGTGTTGGTGCAGGAAACCACTTTTGCACTTGTATTAGTGTGGAAAATCACTTTTCGCACTTGTGTTAGTGTTGAAAAACCACTTTTCGCACTTGTGTTAGTGTTGAAAAACCACTTTTCGCACTTGTGTTAGTGTTGAAAAACCACTTTTCGCACTTGTATTGGTGCAGGAAACCACTTTTGCACTTGTATTAGTGTGGAAAAAACACTTTTCGCTCTTGTGTTAGTGTTGAAAAAACCACTTTTCGCACTTGTGTTAGTGTTGAAAAACCACTTTCCGCACTTGTGTTAGTGTTGAAAAACCACTTTTCACACTTGTGTTGGTGCAGGAAACCACTTTTGCACTTGTATTAGTGTGGAAAAAACCACTTTTCGCACTTGTGTTAGTGTTGAAAAACCACTTTTCGCACTTGTGTTAGTGTTGAAAAAACCACTTTTCGCACATGTGTTGGTGCAGGAAACCACTTTTGCACTTGTATTAGTGTGGAAAAAAACACTTTTTGCACTTGTGGATAGTGTTGAAAAACCACTTTTCGCACTTGTGTTAGTGTTGGAAAACCACTTTTCGCATTTGTGTTAGTGTTGAAAAACCACTTTTCGCACTTGTGTTAGTGTTGAAATACCACTTTTCGCACTTGTGTTAGTGTTGAAAAACCACTTTTCGCACTTGTGTTAGTGTTGAAAAACCACTTTTCGCACTTGTGTTGGTGCAGGAAACCACTTTTTGCACTTGTGTGAGTGTGGAAAAAACACTTTTTGCACTTGTCATAGTGTTGAAAAACCACTTTTCGCACTTGTGTTAGTGTTGAAAAAACCACTTTTCGCACTTGTGTTGGTGCAGGGAAACCACTTTTGCACTTGTATTAGTGTGGAAAAAAACACTTTTCGCACTTGTGTTAGTGTTGAAAAACCACTTTTCGCACTTGTGTTAGTGTTGAAAAACCACTTTTCGCACTTGTGTTAGTGTTGAAAAACCACTTTTCGCACTTGTGTTGGTGCAGGAAACCACTTTTGCACTTGTATTAGTGTGGAAAAACCACTTTTTGCACTTGTGTTAGTGTTGAAAAGCCACTTTTCGCACTTGTGTTAGTGTTGAAAAACCACTTTTCGCACTTGTGTTGGTGCAGGAAACCACTTTTGCACTTGTATTAGTGTGGAATAAAGACTTTTTGCACTTGTGATAGTGTTGAAAAACCACTTTTCGCACTTTTGTTAGTGTTGAAAAAACCACTTTTCGCACTTGTGTTGGTGCAGGGAAACCACTTTTGCACTTGTATTAGTGTGGAAAAAACACTTTTCGCACTTGTGTTAGTGTAGAAAAACCACTTTTCGCACTTGTGTTAGTGTTGAAAAAACACTTTTCGCACTTGTGTTAGTGTTGAAAAACCACTTTTCGCACTTGTGTTGGTGCAGGAAACCACTTTTGCACTTGTATGGAGTGTGGAAAAAACACTTTTTTGCACTTGTACATAGTGTTGAAAAACCACTTTTCGCACTTGTGTTAGTGTTGAAAAACCACTTTTCGCACTTGTGTTTAGTGTTGAAAAAACCACTTTTCGCACTTGTGTTGGTGCAGGAAACCACTTTTGCACTTGTATTAGTTGTGGAAAAAACACTTTTCGCACTTGTGTTAGTGTTTGAAAAACCACTTTTCGCACTTGTGTTAGTGTTGAAAAACCACTTTTCGCACTTGTGTTGGTGCAGGAAACCACTTTGTGCACTTGTATTAGTGTGGAAAAACCACTTTTTGCACTTGTGTTAGTGTTGAAAAGCCACTTTTCGCACTTGTGTTAGTGTTGAAAAACCACTTTTCGCACTTGTGTTAGTGTT